>NW_005187612.1:125817-162399 GCF_000239375.1 Pundamilia nyererei
GCCCCCTCACATATACTAATGTGCCACAAACAGGACTTTAATATCACCAACCATTCCCATTTTATTACGGCGTATCCATAGAAATGGCCCACCCTGTATATCTAAAAATTTTGTAAACTGAAATTTCAATTCTCACTATTTCTTGGTATTTGATTCTACAATATTCAAATAGACATATTTGTTTTGCGAAGCGCCTACCTTGTGCTAACACTGCAAAGTAGAAAAGCTTTTTGCACACTGTAAACCTGTGCTTTACTGCTATCAGGAGTCCACATGAATCTGTTGGTGTGCCATAGGTTGTCGCCTCTGGGTGTCCATAAAACAGCATCATTAGAAGGTGACAAAGAGCTCGTTCTTCCAGTGTTGCGACATTTTTCTGCAATTTGAAAACATCCAGGGAGTTAAAAATGCAGGTGGATGAGTGGAGAGTGGGTGTTTACCCATTGTGTTTCATCTAGAGAGAGTGGGAAGTGATCTGTTATCCTCTTACTGTACAGTATATACCGTACACCTCTGAGAGCAAGCTAGTGCGTGAGTGTGTAGGTGTTTGTCAAGCTTTTTAGTGTTTCTCCCCTGTGAAATAAATTCTTTCTTTCATTAATTCTTAGGCATCTTTACATTTGAAAGTGCCACTCAGAGGGTGAGTGAAAGTGTTGGCGTGATGGAGGTGAAGGTGCTCAGGACGTCGGGGGCTCGAGGCCTGGTCGCCATTCCCTATCGAACCTTGGATGGAACCGCTAAGGGAGGGGAGGACTACGAAATGGCTGCAGGCAAGCTGGAGTTTCAGAATGATGAGACCATGTGAGTACCTCGCTGTTGTCTGCATGACATTTCATCCACCTTTGAACACCGTCCTGGTGTATTTTTTACATTTTGCGGTTGGTGTGACATCATATGGAGACTGGGACATTTTTGGATCAACATTGACACCCTCACATTTCCTCTGTTTTCCTTCCTGTGATTGATTTCTATTCAGAAATTGCTGTGTAGGTTAATCAAGTATTCTGCTGTATAAATGGCTCTATTAGGTAGATAACAGTGTAATAATGTCACATTTCCAGGCAGGCTTCTCTGCATTAAATGCTTGCAAACACATGGGTGCACACATACACATTCATAAAATTGCTCTTGCGTCCTTGGGCGCATGCATTTTTAATATGCTGAAGTTAGCGGTGTTAAATTGACCAATACATAAAATGGTTGGGAATGCAGTTTCTCCAACGCCACTCGGGGCCCATAAAGCAAGCCCTCTGCGTACGTGTGTGTGTAAGAGTGTGTGTGGTTTCACATATCTATATGTATGAGGACCAATTAGACTTTTAGATGTAAGCGTGAGGACATCTGCGCATAATTTAAGAATATTTTATTAGATTGACAAGGTTACAGTGAATAAGGACTGAGCCAGGTGGTGTTATGACATTGGTGTGTTTTCAAAAGCTCTGTGTGTGTGTGTGTGTGTGTGTGTGTGTGTGTGTGTGTGTGTGTGTGTGTGTGTGTGTGTGTGTGTGTGTGAGGTTTAAGTTTAAACCTAGATTTAGGTTTTTGACCCTTTGGGGGATATTTGCCTTCAAAGTTCTGCTTGAGAAGAACAATTATGGCTTTGGAGTTAAGATTAGAACTAAATGTTGGATAAGGTGAAGGGCCGGTGTTCTATTTAGTGGTTTGCGATTGCAAAAGATTAGAATTTACAAATGAGCACAAACGTCTGACACCAGCAAACCTCTAAGCAGAGCGTCTTTAAAGCACAGGTCATAGCGTGTTCTTGTGCGTTTGGGACGGAGCAATGTGCTGATGGTGCAGTCACTGCTGCAAGGTCAGGGAGAGATGAAAGGGAGTGCGAGAGAAGCTAAAGCAAACGACAAGAGTTAAATGTAATCAAACAATGCAAACTGTAAAGCTGAGGCAGTCTTCTGAGAGCTGCTGTTATGTGAGCACAGGAGGTTAAATAGAAAGCTGGTATCAGTGGGTCTGAGACTGCAGCAGATCAGATTAGCTGAAAGTGAAACTATTGGTGGTGTGTTTGCTAAAGAGGATTAAAAAGATAACTTAGTAGAGTGTGTTTCAACCATGAGAGATTGCAACATTGTGGGTCAAGCATAAGCAGCAATGAGCGTCTTCCTCTGCTGGATGTAGATTAGTAGTGAAGGGCATGTTTTTATGAAGCATCGGAGAATAACTCAGTGTATATATGGGAGTCATGGAGTCATAGTTAATGTATTTAATATTCTTAAAGGAACTGCTACAGAACGTGCATATAAACGACTGCTGCAAAAACAAAAAGCTATTGATTCTGATTCTGCTGATCTACATCAACCAACAGTGTATGTTAGTTAGTTTAGATTGCTAAAGCCAAAGTCACACAAGCATAGAGACCAGTCAGTCATGCACTGGTAACCACCACTCGCTATGGAAAAGTGTTGTCCCAGATCAGTTGGTGAGTGGTTGCAGGAGGTTGTTTGCAAGGTGAAAATGTTGGCAAAAAACAAAAACGCTACATCCAGATGAACCGAATCAACTTTTGGGGATTTCCTTAGCTTTTGCTACAGCTCTGTGGTTAGTTAGCAAGTGTCTGCTAGCAACCAAAGCACTTGCAAAAGAAGCTGAGATGCCTTCTGTGACTGAGACTGTGAGCTGAGCAGGAATGGAGGCAGTGTATAGTTTGCATCAAATACAAAAGCAAAAGCAAAGACGCTGAGAGGCCTTGAAGCTGTTGCTTCAGACGAGCAGGGTGACTGCTGGGGAAAGGAGGGGGTGGATCGATAATCCAATGTTTCCATGTAAAGGAGCGTGAGCCAGCTGAGCGAGGGATATGCTGGTGAGAAAGCCCCTGTGGTAAATTGATCTATCCATCCTGGCGTCTCCCGCCTCGCTCCTTCTATTCTTCACCTCTGCATTTACTCCCCGACCCTAACCTTTCATCTCCTCGCTCTTTTCGCCGGTCAGCGCTTATAACTAATTTTTCCTTTGCTTTTTCTCCATGTGATATTGTTTTTTATACTTAAATAAGTCTATCCATCCACTTCTGATTCACGAGAAACCCAATCAGTTCTCGACTTTGGGTTTAAGGTGGCTCGATCTGCCCTCGTTATCAGTAACTGGCTCTTTCTCTTTACAGTTTTACCCCTTTCGTTCTCGTCTCACTCCCTCTCTCTCTTACTTCACTGATTCAGTCCGTGCTCACTTATTGTTCATCTTCTCTCGCTGCTGCCCCTCTCTGCGTGCTTTCTCTTTTCATCATTGTGCTTTTGAACTACTTGTCAAAAATCCTCCTGCACACTAATGTGAACCTGCTTTAATCTGCTGCACTCGTTTCTCCTTCTCCCTCTGCTTTCTGCCTTTGCCTCATCACATTTCTGTAGTTCATCATGTTTTCTCCATACTAATCTCTCACATATTTTCCTGGCATATTTTTAGATGAGTTTTCTCATGCCCTCCTCCTACTTCTCCACCTTTTCCTCATACCTCACCTCCCATCACTCTCCTTTCTCACTTATCCCTCGCTTCTGCGCACCTTTGACTTCTCTTCATTTGCATCTGCCTTTCACCTTTTGCTTGTTTACATTGTCAGACTTTTCCTTCTCTTCTCCCTTCCTCTCGCTCTACCTGGCACCTTTATTTCCCTCCACCTTCTCTTCTTAATTACATCCTTCTCCCCATCTTCTCCAGCCAACATCATAAGAACAGGGACTTGCTGCCAAAGCAATTCAGCTGGATCACAACCCAGACATAACTCAGTGTCCACACGCCTCCCTCCACTTCCTTGAGTTCTCCTCCAATCTGTGTAATTGTTTTGTTTACCCTCTTTCGCCTATATCCTGCATTTAAGCAACCCCACATTAATCTGTCATTCACACTGTCTGCCGAAATGAGCTTTGCTTAAAGCTCAGGAAAACGGTAAAGCGGTGATAGGAGGAGAACGGACTGAGACGGGGGAAACATGACGAAGGGCGAGTCAGGTGCAGCTGAAAAAAATCTTGTGGGAAATCTAAAAGTTGCTGGAGCTGAACTGACAGGAGGAGAGGAAAAGCGAAGTGAAGAGAAGGAAGAGGCGCTTCCACTCGATTTCATTATAGAAGATAATGTAATGCTACGCTGAGCCCACAAAGGAAAAGCCCTTTTTTCTTTTGCCTCCCTACATCACAGATACTCCAAGAGGTCGTGCTGAAGGTGTCCGCTCTCAGAAGCCCAAGATGGAGCCTCCCTTTATTAAGCAAAACCATTTTTACACATTAATGTCAGTCGTGAGGAGAACTACTCAACCTGCACATCCTCTTAAAAGGAAGACGAAGAAGCAGCTTTCAGATTTCTGAAAATAAACCCAGATGATGTCATCATTCAAACAGAAATCCAGCTTTAAAAACCGGGTGTGTGCCGCTTGAAGGAGCCTGTCACGTATGAGGGCTCCCGCAGAAGCGAAGTGAAACTAAAACTTTAATGCAGCAAACACCTAAAGCTCTACCGTTACACTGCAAAGTACGTGACAGGAGAAAAATGACGAATGTGGCCACATACACGCGTAACACAAAAGCGACCGTGTTAGCCAGTTCTTGTATCACTTTCTGGGATGGAATACATCAGTGTTATGAGATACAGATGCACGTATCAATATTTAGATGTCTCAGTTGCATCAAGGCGTCGACCTAACAGCATAAGCAAGTCTGTGGGTGAGTCAAGTCGGACCTGAATACGGTGCTGTGCAGTTCACTCAGTCACATTCAATTAAATTTTATTCATATTGCACCAAATCACAGCAACAGTCACCTCAGTATTGTAAGGTAAAGACCCTGCAATTATGCAGAGAAAAAAACCCCAAACAATCGAAGGACCCCTGTGAGCAAGCACTTGGTGACAGTGGGAACAAAAAACTCCCTTTTAACACAGGAAAGGACAGCCATCTGCCATGACCAGTTGGGGGGGAGGAAGACAGGAGAAAAGACACACCGTTGAAGAGAGCCAGAGATTAATAATAAATAATGATTAAATCCAGAGTGATATGTAAACACAAATGGGAGGATCCAGTATATGTAAAAGTATATGTTACCCACCATAGCACTGTGCATCTACATTTCTTTACTGTCTGGACTCCCATTAAATGCTGCAGCAATGAATTAATTCTCTCTCTGTTCAGCTAATTAATGAATGAATGTTTTTTTTTAATTACCCTTTTGTTTTTCCCCATCGGACTTCACAAGCTTTGCTCCGTTTTCTGTCTGCAGGTCTTTATCTGCCGCCTCTGCCTTTGGTAGGCCTTTGTTAATCAGAGGGCGTGTGAGTACTATATACAGAAGCAGGAAAGAGAGGGATACGCTCAGTAGGGTCTGTTTATTCTTAGCCTCCCTATGACCTGCAGCTTAGTGCAGATTCACAGCCAAGCTGCAGAAAAATGTGTGTGCGTGCGTCTGTGGCTGTGTTTGCGTGTGGTCCACTCCCCTGGCTGCTCATTATAAATTTGAAACAGGTGTCGCCACCGAACTGTGCCAACGCCTGTTCAATTACTGCCTTGCACTGTGTGTGTGCACGTGTGCATATAGTGTGCACTCACTTTACATACCAAAGCATCCTTACCATTTCTGGGACTTTTTTAAAGTATGTGAGCATATGAATGATGAGGTATTTAACTTCGACTGAGTTCTGAAAAATGCTCTGCAGCATATGTGTTATGGGTTGTTGTCTTTTTTGGGGGGGGGGGGGTCATTGTTTTGTTTTGTTTTTTGTCTGGTTTTGTATGGTAGCTGGGATAGGCTCCCAAGATCCCCCTCCCTGCTTTACCCTGATAAGGATAGGTGGAAGAGGATGGATGGATGTTGGTTTTGTGTGTGTGAACTCCATACTTACTCCAGCACCTGTTCAGCTTTTTGCTCCCTCGGATGGCTTAGAATAAAAAAACTGGTGGATTTATCAGCCAAGCTTCTCGATTACAGCCAAAGGGGCTCTGACTGTGATCAAAAGATTGCCACTGTTGGCAGATTTTATATGAACTATTTATATTATGCTACCGTGCGTGGGCTAATATTAGCTCATAAGAATGGAATATGTCTTTGTACAAGTAGTTTTAGAACCAAATATAACACCGTACTGAAACACTGAGGTAAAGCTACATCTTAGCTTCCTGCATGGCTCATTTATTCGATATGGTTTATGTAAGGGGGGGGTTTCATTTTGCATAATGAGAGGAAAAGCTGTAATAACAAGGACCATCTGTGGTGTTTAGTGAATGTAAAGCGGGCAATGCTGGCTGGTGTTTTCTGAACTGTATTAGTGAATTCAGTGAAGAGCTGAATATTACCAGTGACTAAACTGTGAGGTCATCCAGGATCATCGACTGTATTTACATTATGTGTGGGTGGATGGTGCTGCACTTGTATCCATTCGCATTAACATGCCATTGTGCAGGGTGAACGATTAAAGTTATGCAACCTATGCAGACATGCTTGTGTTGAGACCTCCAAAAATCAGGCAGCGTCTATTTTGGAGATGTGCGCTGGAGATATATGGAGATTACGCTTTACGCAGGTAGAAAAATGAGCCTGAACATGACCGCAGAATTTGAACACTTTGTTTCACTTCACCTCTTTGAATGTTCCAACTTGGCTCTTTTCTGCAGCTCGTTCAAAGCACAACAACAGATGGTTGCAAGAGTAGCTCACAGGAGTGTTTTTAACACTGCCCCCTGGTGACAGTAAACAGGTATAACAACAATGATCCGCAAAGCTGTGCATAGCTTTGTGTTGGTCCTACGGAAAAGCTACGCACTTGGACAACACGTATTCACGACTACCGTCCTCACAAAGCTGTCAGAGTTACACAGCTGTAACTGTCGTTCATGCTTCGAGATTTAGAGGTCAAACTTACCGTTTATGGGCCGGATAATTTCACATCTCAATTACTAATGGGTCGACTGTATGCGGAGCCAAATCTTCAGCTCTGCTGGGAATCCATGCAGGAAGGGGTGGGACTTTATTTTGATGGTAACAATCACATGCAAAGACAGACTGGGATCATACCATTATGTGAAAGACGGAATGGGGGAGATGTTCCAGAGACAGCAAGTGTAGTGGTACAGGCCAGGTACACAGCGAGAATGTAAAAGTGTTGTAACGTTTAACCCCACATGTTAACAGTGCTCACTTTCACATGCTGTAGTTGGCTATGCTTATGTTGACTGGTTAAACTCTGTGAATGGAGTTAAAAGTACAACCCGAGACACATCTGGGGGAATCTAAAGCATTTCTGATACAACTGGACAGTAAGTGTTTGAGGAGTTTAGATCATTTAGACTCACACGACAATCCCCTGAGTGATACAGTATTTATCATTTTGCTTCAAAATTATATCACAGATATCCACTCAAACACTACCCAGAATGCACCACTTCATCTGCTCTAATCCCAGCATCCTGCCATTGTGCGTTATGCTTTAATGAGCCTGAACACAATTTCTTAGTGTTTTTGACGAAGCTGTCAGAAGAGCTGTGATCATACATTAGCTGCTGGTGAAGGAGAAGCAAGCTAGCAAGTTTAAAACAACACATCCTCCCTTTGGCGAGATGTTTCTCGGAATTAAGAGACAGAGAAAAGAAGGAAATACACGGAGAGCGAGAATGTGAGTCTGTGTGTGTTTATGTGTTTGCGTGGGTGTTTGAGCATGTTGCGGTGCTTGTAAAGTGTTTGATATTTGCAACCTGTTTCTCCGTCTGTCACCAATGTAGGGTGACTAACCCGAAGCTGTTCCCAAAATAAAACATCCTTTGAACTCCAAATCCACCGCGTGTGCGCGCGTGTGTGTGTGTGTGTGTGTGTGTGTGTGTGTGTGTGTGTGTGTGTGCATATAAATACAGACGCAGAGTCAGTGTTTCAGCTTGATTGCTGCTCCAGGTGCTTGTGTTTGTGTGTCAGCAGCTAGCTTCATTTCCACACAATCATCTATGTTGCTCATCTAGCTGGTGTCAGATCATCAAACTCACACACAAACACACAAGCGCAATCACAGCGCTTTCAGGTTTTTACAAACAATGCACATCTCTTCACAGCGTGTCGATCCTGCCAGTCAGCACACTTCTTAAACTTTTTTCTTTAAATCATCATTTGTGATTAAACTTGGCACGTGCTGTTTATCAGACGTGATGGAGCTGACACCAGGATAAAAAAGTCTGAGCACATATTTGGTAATAATATTCAATCACGCAGCAGAAAAACACAAACACGATGCTCCAAACATGTTTCTGTCATTCAATGTTTGGATGTTTGCCTGCTGCTTTGTGTGAATGTCACACGTTGACGCTGTCGAGCAGTGTATCTGTGTCTCACACACACACACACTGGCTTTTTTCCTGGTTAGTTAAGATGGATAGTGCTTCCTGCCGGGCATATTTATGCAGCAGAGCTCTTATTAGAAAAATACACCCTAAAACCATGGAGCACATTTCAAAACAGCTTCTGGGTGCTATCTTGAAATTGTAATGATGTGTTTTATTTTGATTTCAAAAGTTAATTGGACAAACGTGACTGATCACACAGTGTTTGCCTACTAACACTGCATTAGTTGTGCACTCGTACATCATTAACAAATCAGACACACGTTTTTCTAGGTTAGGCCGCTACTCTTGTAGTCCCATGCTTGTTTCTCTTATTTTCACAGACGTTTTCTTTTTATACATAATATACCATCTCTGTTTTAAGAGTGACCCTATGTTGTGTTAGACCTAGAATAATATACATGTGTAGTTTAATGAATAAATAAATTAAATCATCTTCTATTTTATTTTTAGTAGGTATATAGATTGTTTTGTGTACATTTTTCAGGCCTTGTTTTTCAAGTGAACAAGCAAAATCTTTGGACACACACTCACCGACCACTTTTGTTTAGGTAGGGCTGTTCAATTATCCATTAATGCATGCATCTATTCACCCAGACACAAGGTAGAAACTCGGTGCGTTAAGGCAAAACGACCTGCTCGAGTTCACACTAAGAATCAGAGTATGTAAGGTGATTTAGGTGATTTTGAATGTTTCGTGTTAGTTACTATACTACTAAACCTGTGTGAAGGATAAAGTTTTATCAAGCCAAATCCACGACCCTTAAGACAAGGATAAACAAGCTTTAATGCTTCTTGGTCCAAAAAATCCAAGTGATCATAAGGATGCTGAGGAAACTCAGGTCAAGCAGAGCAAGAAGAACACGCAGCAAACAGTGGAAGAGAGACTCTATCACCATGTTCAAAAGATGATCAGCAAGCAGTAACATCTGGGGAACAAATCATTGATGATGTAACAAGAGAAGCAAAACTAAAGACAAAGCACCAAATTAAAAGACTAGGAAGCAGCTAGACGCATAAGACCGACAGTGAAACACAAGGTAAGTTAGATTTAACCTAAACACACGAGGAAGGAAAAGCAAACCAAAAATTAAACCAGGATACAACAACTCAAAACTCTGGGTTAAAGCCTCAGACTCTGTATTTAGAAATCTGCTGGGATTTTCACACACGACCATCTCGAACGGTAGGAGAAATAGAAGATGTCCAGTGAGCAGTAGTTCTCTGGGTGAAAAATTTAAGCTCTTTTCATCAATATTAGAGAGAAAACCTCAGCAATCAGATGATCCCCCGTGTGCAACACTTGGCAAAAGTGGGAAGGAAGAACTCCTTTTTAACAGGAAGACAGGCAGGTGATATCTGAACATGTGGGGAGTGAAAAGAAGGGGTATCAGAGGAAGTCCCACAGCAGTCTGGGCTTATAGCAGCATAACTACAGGATGGCTCAGGGCTGAAGGCTCTGCCTCTCCTCTTACTTTTGGAAAAGGAACTGCTAGTGAGCCTGTAGTCTGAGAGCTCCTGCTCTGATGATAAGGTGCTATGAATACTCCATGATGGCAGATTTAATTGAAAGTTTTATGGTGTGTATATAGAGGTGGATTAGGACAGCATTTACATTTATTCCAATTGTCTCTTGAGGCTGCATTATGGTGCAGAAAAGTATGTTGTTTGCAGCCAAATGGAGAATTTCCTCATTAACACAGACTCACTGGTTCAGTTTAAACTTAGAAAGTGAGGTGCTATACAGGAAGACTCTGTAGCTTTTTATAACAATAGACATCAGGGCGATACATATTTTTTGTGCTTTTCATGACAATTTTTATTTATTCTGTCAGCTGGATTCTAATCCTGTCTATTCTATAAGGCCCGCATCCTTTTAGGTTCAAATGACAGCCTGCAAATGGACAGATAAACACTTTAAACTCCCCCTCCCCCCTTTGTTCTGCTGAAAAACGTCAGGATGCCTCCATAACCGCGAGAGTTTTTCCTCTTTCTTGTCTTCTCCCCGTTTGTTGCCTTAGCAACTTTTGATCCCCTCCCATTGTAAGCACAATAAAGCGGAGACGACGGAAAAACGAAGAACAGAAAGATAAAGAATAAAAGGGAGAAATTATAGGAGTGGGAAAAGGAGCCTTGTTGTCTGTTTTCTTTTTTTTGATTTGTAGTTTTCTTCTAAGGATTTGTTTTTCTGCTGTCTGCACCGGAAGTTCCAAAACTACCGACTGTCTGATCACGTTCTCCATAATTTCTCGCGTCCCCCCCCCATTGCCCACTCTTCTCGAAGATTTATTGCGAGATATGGAAACATCTACCGCATCTATTGTGTGTGTGTGAGATAGAAAGAGAGAGGGACACACGTCCATTGTTTGTTCTTTAATTAGTAAAGCAAAACATTCATTGGCCAAGTGGATTATGAAGATTAAAAAGCAAATCACATTTGGGCGCAGTCATGGTCTGCCTGACAGAGAGAAAGACTGAGAGCAGTCAGAGATAGACTAAATGACAGAGTCGGAGAGCAAAAGTAAAGACAGAGAGGAGCGGAAGAGGGAGGATAGAGAGGATGCGAGCTTTTATCCTCCCTTTTCCTCTCCTCTCTCACCTCTTCTTGTTTCTCCTCCTTCTCTGTGCCTTTTGACTCTTTTCTCCCTCTCCTATCCCCCTACTTTTCTTCATCTCCTTTAATGCCAGAGCAGTCAGAGTAAGTAGCTTAAGTCAACATCTTTTACAACGGTAGAAGCCTTCTGTTCGCCTCATTGTGCGTGTGCATCCGTTTCTCTTCGTGTGTGCGGGCCCGAGCGTCTTACGTTTCAGCTGTGTATCAAAATTGATGTGGCAGCCACCATCTGTTGTTTGCCTATTGACATTTTTCTCCCTACTACAGTTATTCAACTTGCAGTGCCGCACACACGTAACCAAAGAGCACCCCGGGCTTTCTCTAAACACAAATTTTACCCATTTGTAATCCCTGCCTCTGGCTCCTCTTGCCCTCCCTTCCTCTGCCTCTTCCTCTTGCGGTGCTGCTGTTTAAGCAGCAAAACAAAAATTCTGTTGATTTGTGGGGTGTGAGACGAAGCCAGTGACCTGACCACCGAAGTTGGAGAGATTTCACATCATATCAGAAACATGATGTTGTGTTGCTAGAATCCAAATCAGCCTTCAGTTAGAACAGCTTTGAAATGCTGAGCCTGCTGCTTCCGTCTTTTTCTGGATGTGTGCTTCTCCGTCGCTGTCGTTGTGTCTTCCTCCTTTCCTTAAATCTCTCTTTCTGTTCTGCCATCTAGAATCCCCGTCACTCCCTGTTTCTGCTGCCACTCGCGCTCTGTGTGTCTCTGTCTTTGTACTGCATCGCCCTACATGCTCCCCTGTGGTTGTTTTTTTAGCCCTGCAGTTCCAGCAATTTTCATTGCCAAGTATGCACACACTCACACACAAACACACTCTACAGTCTGAGTTATGTACCCACATACACACAGAGTACAAGCACACGCACACGCTGACTCTTGCCAATGAATCCCTGTCATCAAACCCCTGTGGACTGTGCACACCCTGTAATCATGGCTCTGAGACCTACCAAGAGTTCTTGCAGAGGGCTGCTGGTCCCTGCCCTTTTGTATCCACCGTACCCCCCTGTAGTCTCTGCTCCACAACCGCACAGCCCCCCCCCCCCCCCCCCCCCCCCCACCCACCCACCCAGTTCCACCGGTCTCCACCCTGCCATGCTGAAACCACACTAAAGGACTCACACAGTTCGGTTTATTAAAAGGCCAAGGTAGAGTTACATGGGTTGGGTCAGCTGGAGTGCCACTTTTCCAGTTCTTTATTTTGACTGTGGGTTTCCTTAGAGCTTTTAGACTCTTTCTCAGCAGGCTGACTAAAATCATTGCTTCATATTGCAGTTTTGGTGTTTGCTTCATGGACTTTGGTGTTCAAAAGAAGGAAATATGAGCTTATGATTTACACCACTTCTCTCACTTTTTCATAAACTCAGGAAACCACCACTGCATTCTCACCCCGCGTTTCTCTAAGGGCCATCAGAGAGCAACTTCTTATGTACCAAAGTCCAACTTTAAGTCTATTTTTAACCTACTCCTCGCTTCATTTAAACACTTTCTTGGTAAGTTTGCCATTTAGCTATTGTTAAGCCATATTATAATACTATTATAGCATGATGTTCATTTGATAAGTCATTGTCCCATTTAGAGTAAAATAGAAAATAAAGCAGGATGTGCCTTAGGGTGGACTAGTTTGAAGTTGAGAAGCTGCTACCATATGAGAGTGCAGTGTCCTCAGTTGGATCTAAAACACCAACATGTAACTGCCAAGACGCTCAACCAAAGCACTCTTTTCTATGCCATCTTATATATCTATCTATATATATTTATATCTATATAAATATATTTTTAAATACTCATCTATTTCTGTCATCTGCTTCTGTTCTGTCATTTAAATGTAACATTTTTACTGGTAAATCTACCAGCAATGATAAATAATGATAATTTTCTGTCATTTAATAGTTTGATCTATAAAGTGTAAAAGTATAAAAAAATAAAACATCCCATCATAGCTTCGCAAAACCCAGAGGAACTTGTTCTGTTGAGAAAAGTAACAATAGCAAAGTTTATCTCCCTTTTTTCTGTTTTCACTTCAGTCATCTTGCAGTTATACTGCAGCCATTGCCTCATACTAACTAACTGTTTGCCCTCTGATTTGTTGGAGGGGATTGTTAAATTCTGCCAGAGCGTTGACCTTTAGCTCCGATGGCAGTAACAAACTAATGAAATCAAGTGAAATCGTAACAGCAGCCTCAGACTGCAAGGCTTCTGTTTCTGCAGCTTGGCTGGAATTACCAAACTAGAAAACCAGGCAGATTTTAATGTAAATAGGAGACATATTCTGATTGCAGCTGTGTTAGCAATCAGGTGCAATCAGTTGATAAGTGTTTAAATAAAACAATAAACTGGGTCAGTTGCAGGTGGGACATTTTTCCATGGAAGGAGATGTTTGTAGGTGATGATAATAACAGTATTCAGTTTTTTATTTATTTATGATGATTTAAAAGATTAATTTTGACTCTGAAAAATCACATTATGTGAATCCAATAATCCAATAAAAGCCATCACTTTTATATCTAGCAGTTTAAAATCATTTGTAGTTGGTTAGCTAACATAGCTAACAGCTAACATGCTAGCCATCGAGCAGTCGATAGTAGTCACAATAACTCTCTTAGATTCTTTCTATTTTAATTTTTTCATCAGAATTTTACATAATTTGATCAATATGATTTTATTGCTAGATTACTTTCTTTGTCAGTTAGCATGTTAGCTGTCTTACTACTAAACTCATACAAAACCCGTATTTTGCTAATTTCAATGTTATTATTGGCTCATTTGTGCATTTAACTAATTTTGAAAGAATCTTTACACTTTTTAACACTTGTATATATTTTTTTTAAAAGAGTGTCAGATTCTGTTGCAGATTGGTTGTTTTTTTATTCAAAGACAAAGAAGCTATCCAGGCTAACACGTTTGCAGTCTGTTTGCTAACTAGCTTGCTAGCTTGGTTGGTAATTGTGTAGTTTCATCAAAACAATAGACTGCAGTCCCCTTTATCTATTCAGGCAGAACATTTACAGAGTAGAGTTTATAAGTACATAGAACAAGCAATAAAAATTAGTTTCTGTTCAGATTTTACCAGCTGTTTTTTGCTTTGAAGTTTATCAGTTTCACACTCACAAAGGATATCAATTCATATCCTCTTGCATCAATCTAGTGGGAACCCACCGGTGAAACTTGCAACCTGTTTTGGGTCTCAGTCCAGTGCTTGAGAAACCTCACTCTGACATGATGAATGTACGCTATTGTAGAAGAGTGATGAGCCAGTTCCTGACTGCATTACCTCAGGGTAATCTAGTATGATACACACTCATACACACACACACATACACACACACACACACACACACACACACACACACTGATGTCAGAGTCATTAAAATCACTGATAGCTTGTGGAGATGATGTGACTCACATAAGCACTCACTCTCCTTTCCAGTTCTTTTTCTTCTCTCCATCTGACTCTATTTACCACATTATCTGTTTCATCCTGCTGCCCTCCCCCCTCCCCATTTGTCCCTTATCTTTCCCTCTCTACTTACTTTCCCTTCAGTTTTTGCCCTGCTCTCTTCTTCTCTGTCCTGTTTTTCTGCCCTGATCTCAACATCCATGCGTCTATCTCTCATCTGCCTTTTTATTAATCTTTCGATTTCTTTTTTGTCCTCCACTAATTCTCGATCGAACTCTTGTGCCTGTCATCACCTCACTTTTATTCTTCTTTGTCTGTCTCTTCATTTTAGAGAATGATACAGTGTATCCCTTTTGCCGTAGTGTTTCTTCTCAGTGCTCCAGCGTTTGCCGTCTATAATCCTGCATCATCATCGTCCTCCTTTGTGCCTACTCTTCCTTCTCTGTTATTTTGTCTGTGCATTAATAGCGGGGGAACGTTTAAGCAGTTTGTTTTGCTAGAGAAAAAAAAAAGTTTAAGAAAGACTGACCAGTGCTTTTAAAATGTCAGCACAGAGTGGACTGGAACTAGACTCACATAGATCATGCACAAACACTCGCTGTTTTCACAAGCACTTGGTAGTGTGCTTTATGGCTTGTGATTATTGATTTCTTCACTATGGAATAAATGCATTGCCAGTAAAGCTTAGTGTGGAGAAGGCTTTCAGTCTTCATGGTCAGTGTATATATATATGAGTAGCAGGTAGAGTTGCAGGTGAAGGGTAAACTGGAGAGAGATCTGTTGATCCAATAAACAACTGAAAAAAGCAGAGATATGTTCAAGAGTGCGCTGTGAGGAGCTCTTTGGAGCCAGCAATGAAGGTACTGCAACTGTATAGGTAGCCACAAGAGATCAATTCAAAAGGAGTATAATTGTTTAGCTTATGTGCTCATAGTGCATTTTACCCTCATTAGTTTGCAGCCAATACCTCATGACTTCTTTTAGGATGAGGTAGCTGCCCAACTAACTTTGTTCAAATACATCGTGGTGATTACTCACCATAACGATGAGCTTCTTAATTTCCATGTCAAAAGACAGCCCTGCACACGTTCATAATGTGATTTGATCGGCTGGCAGCTGAGCTGGAACATAATGTGACTGCCTGGTGCTTGATATAGTCGAATTGCTCTTTACCACAAGCAGGACAAGCAAAGCAGATCAATAAATCCCCATTTCAGCTCATTTCAGCGACCCTGATGTCACGGCTTTCAATGACACACATCGTTCCTAAATTTAATAATAATTTAGTGCATTTTTTTCTCCCTATTCAAGTATGAATTGCAGTGTTTCATCCCTCTGATCAGGCTGACGTGATCAGTTATTGCATTGTTAAATACAGCAGCTGGAGAGTTGTATGCTCACTGACATCACCGGCTTTTAGAATTCATACATGTGACAGCATCACGATGCCCAGAGATATCCTGTGCAGCTCATTCACTTTCCTTACTCTCATTTCGCCTGATGGACAATGATAAAAACCTCTTGAGACCTCCAGGTTATAAACACACTTGTGCAGGTATTGTGAGTGATAGGTAGAAGAAGAAGGATAGACTGATGAAGGGGGCAGAGAGAAAGAGAGTGGTGGAGATGTCAGAGGAAGATAAATAGGTTTCAGGGGCAGGCAGTAAATGGAAAGAGAGGGAGGAAGATGAACGGATGGAGGGAAGGGCAAGGAAAAAGGACAGACAGAGGCAGAGTCGGTGGAGGGAAGAAGATAGATGAATCGCTGGGAATAAAAGACAAGAGGGAGAGGAAAGGGCAGGTGGAGGTAGAGAGAGAGAGAAGGGGAGCAAATGATGGCTAGAGGGAGATGAATAAAACAAATAGGGCCGAAAAGGAGAAGAGGATTTGGAGAACGGCTCACATTTGGTAAGACCAACTGTCGGCACCCCGGGTGGTGATGGGAGGAGTGCAAGAGGGCAGACGGAAAGAGGAGGAGTAAATGAAGAAGACTGAAGGGAGAGAAAGAGACAAGTGGTAGATTTTCATGTGCCAGGGGCGGAGACCGAAAGAGACGGAGAGAGTGAGAGAGATTTTGGCGAGCTGCCGCACGCAGCCCTGGCAGTGGTTGGCATGGTGATATATATATCCCACTGCTTAAAAGCCCTCACCTTGAGCTGCTAATGCCAGTCAATCAACCAAAGGTGTCATTACTCAAGCAAGGCAGGAGATCATCTATATTCACGCCACTCACTCAGAAATGTCATTTTCTTAATTACAGCCTTTTTCCATGCACTGAGAAAAAAACATTTTCCAAGCCCGCTGAACTTTTTTAAATTCTGGGCAATGTGGACAGGTGACCTATGACACCACATAAAAAACCACATATTGTGTATATAAGCATGTAATTATGAATGCAATATCTCACTTACGCCACCTTAAAGGTTCCCAGGCCAGGAAGGTATCGGAAAGGTATCGGGAAGGTATCGGGCTGTCAACCAATCACTTGGGTCACAACTGAACTGTCTCAGCAACAGATCTCTGCAGGTATGACAAGGCTGTTCTTAGGTATGTCCCAATTCATAGGCCGCGTCCTCTGAAGACCAAGAAGGCTGTGAAATGGGATGGTCTAGCCTTCAGATTTGTCTCACCAGCTGTCCCGGTGGAGTTTAATAAATTCAGCCGTCTGCTCCTTGCTCGCTAATTGGAGTAAATTCTCGAACATCTCACACTTTTGTTTAATCAGTTTTCTGTTTGATGTTTATTCAGCTGTGTGAAAATTATAACTTTAATCTCAACCAAACCGATTTACTCACGAACAAATAAAACAGCCAAAAAATAACATTTAAGTTATCTAAATGACTTATGAATCATGTTTAACCTGTGTAGCGAAAGACCACGCTACTCTACTGAGCCTCGACCTCCCGGTCAGCTTTGAGCTGGTGGGTAACAGACTTCTCCGAAAATGTCTTTTAACTTTTGCAAATATATGATGTTTTGATGGACCGAGCACATATTTAAAGTTTACACAGCTACATTCTCGCCCGAAAATAGGTTAAAAAGTGTATTTTGTGACCCAGAAAGAGTAACATTAAAACTAAGTAGCTGCCGCCATTGTTGGAAACTGGAATTGGCTGGGCCGCGCTATGAATTCTTGGATAGGTTGGGACACGAAGGACACACCCAACCCATCCTTCAAATTCGGGGAAATGAAGGACGCATTTGTTGGCCGCATTTGGAGCAGCCTTTGAATTGGGGCAGCCTTCGTCGCATGGCTGTGACATAATCGGCCTTCAAATGCGGCCTCCGAAGGATGCTGCCTATGAATTGGGACACACCTCTTGGTATTCACCGTCCCTACCGTCCCCTACTTGCTCAGTGTTACAACATAATCAGTTTTTTCAAGGGGCTAATTTACAATAAAATACTTGTCTTCTTTTAGTCTTAATATTAATACACACGTTTACTTTTGATTCATAAAAAATGCAAGTATGAGCATCCTTGCTTAAGTAGATTTGGAGAATCCCATTTGGACTTACGCGTCTAAAAGCAGTAAATTTCAAACCTCATCAGATTGTTGGTGTCTGCCTCGCTGATCTTCCTTTATACATTACCAGTACAAAAAAGACATTTAGACAGAGATAGCTGTGGACCTGAAGAGAGTGCAGAGCAAACATTTTGTAAGAAAGACGAAACACTTTTATTTCAGTGAACTAAATCATGGTTAGACAAAGCCAAAGACTCAACTTGTAAATATCAGCAAGGAATGATGTGAAGTTCACTGCAAACTGAGGACACCTTTGTCCTAAACCACAATATTCTGAGATAAACAACAGGAAATTTCAGTATATCAAGTCTAGACGTTGCTTAGAGAGACACAAAGTGAGATTTTCTGAAGACTATTTGGCATAGTCAGTTGATTGTTGATTGTTTAGGATCACAACTGAAGTCTGTTTTGTAAATGATGCTGAACGTGATGAGTCCTGCTGACTTGTTTATTCCCTTGACTTTTGCTGTTATAGTGCCAACAAGAGGTAAAAACTGCATTATTAACTTAATGTTTGACCATATGCTCACAAGGCATCTACTTCTAATAAAGTACTGATTATAGAGTGTTGCATTATCCATATGTTCATATTTTTAATCTTGGATTCTACTAGAGTGGCTTCAGAATGTTAACAATTCTAAAAAATGTATCATGTAGTGCAGCCCCATCAGTTCAACCTCTGGCTGAAACATCCAGTTTTACTTCCTCTTGCTCTAAGTCAACTTTCTTCTGATTGGCTGACCTTCAATAACAGAAGGACCGAACAGCAGGTGGGCGGGGCTTCTGTGTTTACAGCAGGAAACACATCTCCTGGATATTCTTTCTCTGTGATATCACACAAATCCAAGAGTATATTATTTAAACCTTTGGCTTTACATATACGGGCTTTTTTCAGGAGTTTTGCACGAAATATTAGCATTCAATTCAAAGCAACACGGTGCCAAGATACAGCCGTGCATGAGCTTATTTTATTTCGCTCATTTGTTTTAAATATGTTTTTTTTGGTGGGGGTCAGCTGTTTTTCCACATGTCAATGGACTGGTTCTTATATAGCGCTTTTCTACTCTCACTGAGCACTCAAAGCGCTTTATACAACTCGTGCATTCACCCAATCACTTTATCTAAGGTTGCTTCTATCTAACATTCACTCGCATTCACACTCCGATGGATGCATTGGAGGGCAACAGGTTAATATCTTGCCCAAGGATATTTAGCACGTAGATTGGAGGAGCTTGGGATCGAACCACCAACCTTCCGGTGAGTAGGTGACCCGATCTACCACCTGAGCAACAGCCACCCCGCACACATGTGCTCAGTTTTTTCTCCTACAGCTGTCATTCGATGTGTAATGCTAACTACTTTAGCACAAGTGGTTATGTTTGTATGTTTACCTGAAGCTTAAAGCTGGAGCGCTGCTATATGATTCAAACAAAAGAGCCTAGGTATAATGTCACATTGTTTTATATCTGGACTTGTATTCAGTACCAGCAAATCATATTTGAACATTGTCAATTGCAGTGTAATAAAGCAGCGATCCCCAACTCCCGAGCCACGGACCTGTACCAGTCCGTGAGTCGTTTGGTACTGGTCCGCGAGACTTGAGGCTCGGGTGTGAAATTTATGGTTTTCAGGGTTTAAATCTGTATTTATTTTTTTATCGTTTTCATCGTTAACTCAGTTTCCCTGTGTCTTTTCCCATGTGTTATGACTAAATCTTTTTTTTTTTTTAAACTGGTACTGGTTTTATTTTGTTGTATTTATCCGCAACAACTTAAAGGCCAGTCCGTGAAAATATTGTCGGTCTGTGACGCAACAAAGGTTGGAGTAATAAAGCACAATGTTAATCACCTTGGTGACAGCCTTAAGATGGGTCATGCTTCATTAAGTAATAGATATTGACTGCAATGAGGATTACAAACCTTCCAAAGCAACCAAATGTGGTATAATAATTTTTTGGTTATATAAGACTCAAAGACTATTTGGATTTGATGAAACTGTGCAGCTATTAAAAAATAGGTTTGCATTTTTAATTAAAACTAAGAATGGTAATGAGCCTATCAGAGAATGTTGAGAATAGGAAGAGTTTAATAACCCCAACGATGCTTACGGGGGAAAAACAAGAAGAATTGGCTAAAGTTAATCCAATCTCAACACCGACAGTGGAAGGCTGTTAGGTAGATTTTGCCCTCGTGTTGTGACATTCTTGCTTCAAGACAGCCGTTTACTTGACCAGATCATTAATATATGATGAGCAGCGTTAAATCATACATGAGAACAGATGAGAAAAGAGTGGAAGAGGCGGGAGGGGGTAAAAGATCAGAATGACGTCAGACGTGGAAAAGTGGCTGTTGCCTATTTATCTCTCTTTGCTTGTCTTCAACACTACTCGTATTTCAGGATGTTTTCCGCCCGTGACAAAGATGGAGAATGGATAAATAGAAGTTACAATAAAGTTGCGTCGTTCCGGTTTATCGGCCTCATTTTTTACTCTTCTTCTCCGTCTCTGTGGAGCTTTTCAGGGCTTCTTTTTTTCCGCCCTGGATTTTGCACGCTGAATCTTTGTGTTTGGCTTTAGTCTCTCCATCTGTTAGTCCCCATTGACTGCTCCATCCTTCATTCTTCGATTTATTTGCTTGTTTCTTTATTTCTGTGTGTTGTAATTCCATATTCTTTGTTTCAAAATCTTTTCCTCCAGCTTCATTTCCATCCATTCCTCCCTCCGTGCATCAAAGGAAAAAGAACTGATGCAAATGTATAATTGAAAGCTGCTGAAAGCATTTACAGTAGGGGGTGAGTGGGAACTGGCAGCCACAACATTTGAAAACATGAAGAAACAAAGTCAGGTGGGCTGCTGCTGTATGTAAGTTGGTCATCGCCATGGCAAACCTTCTGACAGTTAACCTTAATGAGAGCTTCAAGCTGTTAAGTTAAAGAGTCTGAGATGGTGTGTAATGCTACAGTCACAGTGGGGAAAAACAGTGGTTGGAGACTGCAGCATTAACTAAAATATTGCAACCAATGAGTGCAATGAGCTTGTGATCTTGTCGCCTGTGAAGTGGCAGTCGAACTGCTGTCATTTTGCAATTGAACAGGGTCAACTTTGAAAACTGTTTGTGATAATACAGCCATGAATCAGCAAACGTCACAAATTCAGCCATTTCAGCTGGAACCTCTAGAACACAGGTGTCGAACTCCAGGCCTCGAGGGCCGGAATCCTGCAGGTTTTAGATGTGTCCTTGATCCATCACAGCTGATTTAAAGGCTAAATTACCTCCTCAACATGTCTTGAAGTTCTCCAGAAGCCTGGTAATGAACTAATCATTTGATTCAAGTGTGTTGACCCAGGATGATGTCTAAAACCTGCAGGACACGGGCCCTCGAGTCCTGGAGTTCGACACCCCTGCTCTAGAACATCTAGAACCAAAATTCATCCACAAACAGTGACGTAGTTGCTGCAGGACAGTGATTTAATTGCAACCTAACCTTGCATCTGTATAGGAATATACCAGAATACAACTAATTAGGAACCAATCAAGCCCCCTTTCCCAAAGACTACACTGCACAGATGGGTTGCGCTCATCATCGCACGCTAACTTAGACTGATTGCAACTTGCTGGTTTATGAATTAGACGACAGTTATTTGCAAGCATTCGCAAATCTGCCTGAGAGTGATTGCAGGTAGGCCTCAATTGTTTTGAGACAGGTTGCCTCCCACCAGGCAACATGAGTTTGTCCTTAAGGACAGCACAGTTTCACCAGCAGTACCAGCAGACTCGTGCTCCACAGTGTGGATTCATCAATATTTGTGGATATTGTCGGGAAATTGTTTTGCATTTGATTTGCGAAGTTGTTAAAATCTGCAAGGTACATGTTTCATTTGCCTGCCTGAAGGACAAAATGAGTTGCTGCAGTATGATTCAATTTCAATTTTATTTTATTTATATAGCGCCAAATCACAACAAAAGTCGCCTCAAAGTATGATAATACTAATAAACTGTCGTTTCTGTACAGGTGAGCACTGCCCGGCTGTTTATCACAGTTTCCACGGTGTAGGCTGCCGTTTTCTAGGGTTGAACTGTAGCCGCAGCCACGGCTCCTTCACAGCAAAAAAAAAAAAGCTGTTATATAAGCTGTTACATAAAGTCAAAGTGTTTGGTCAAACCTCTAACCCAAGCTAAACGAACCACATTAGAAAACTTGTCAGCTAACTCAGAGACTCACACGCTCTCATGAGGTTGTGCGATTCCCTTTGGAGGCACACCGTGTGTCGTTGTTCCTCTGTACCCAAAACCCTTTCATAGTGCCACTCGGGGATTCTGCTCTACTCTATTCGCACTTTCAAATTACACAAAAAGGGGCTAACTGCCATCTAAAAAAGGCAAGCGTGTGGGTCTGTCTTTCGTCTGTCATCGACATCATGAGGCTGAGCTACGCTAAGCCCTCAGACTTGACTCTCCATGCCGAATAAAAACCAATTCACTCTCATTCACTCATTTTTTTTTTGTCATTGTGCTTATTTCCTTTAACATTTTAATGTCTTCTCGCTCTGTTTCCCTTTTTCTCATTTTTCCCCCTTCCTCTTGAAATCTGGTAAAGTCAGTCTTGCCCTCATGAGACCATCTCCAAGTAGCACATCACACGCAGCAGAGGTAGAAAGAGATATTGGAGTGGGGTAACGCAACATTCCCAATTAGGACACCGAGCCGCAGAGACAAGCAGCTTTTATGATCACAACAGAGGAATATATTTTCCATATCTGGAACAGAAGCAACACATACATGTGCACACTGCGTCCCCGCAGCACCAATCCCATGGACGGTCACATGTCATACGCTTTATTTCACAGCAGTCCCAGTCCTCATTCATGCAAATGTAACCGATAGGATTGTGGAGGAGGGAGCAGGAGCGAGGGGGAAGCTGCGAGGGCGGATGATGATCAGGAGAGAAATGAAAGTGTTTGCGTGCAAGTGTGCAGAATGTGCGATGTTCACTTTGCCACTTTCACGTGTCTGCATGTCGCACATGTGTGTCGCCTCATTTCTGTTCTACTTGCTTTCGATTTGCAAACCTAACACACGCAACATGTCTGATCAGATTTTTACTCCCTTGTCTTTTTTTCCTCCTCATTCTTCCCATCATCCCCCCGGAACTAATTTCCCATCCTCTGATTTCTCTTTCTTTCCCCTTTTTCCCTCCTTCCATAATCGGATCGCTCTTCACGTCAGACGTTTCTTTCATTCTGTCTTTTATTTAATACTCTTGACATTCCTGTGTAGTTTTCCTCATCCCTTCTCTTCCATCCTTTTCCTTCATCCTGTTTTTTTTCTTCTGTTCCTCGTGGAGCAGGAGAAAGAAGTAGCTCCTCTGGATTATGGTGCATCTTGCAGGATTTGTGTGTGCATGTGTGAGGGAGGTGATGTGATTTGTGAGCTTAATTTTACACAATATAACGAGGTTAGGATTTTACACACACACACACTGTATGTGTATGATGCTGCCGACTGCACAGTGAGTGTGTACTGCACACACTCGTATCACATGTTGGCACCGCCCCTCATGACTTCATGGTTACCAACCAGATATTCTCATGCTCCATGTTTTCACATTTTCTCTCATGTCTAGTTCTTCAGAGTCTTCTGATAATAACTAACACGAGGTGAGAACGAAGCCTCTGTCAACAAATTCTGCTTATGAATTTACCTGATATGTTTCACTGGAAGCTTTGCCGTCCATTTGTAATGTAGGGGTTTTTGATCCATCACGCTTGAGCAGACTTTGGGTGCGTGCAGTCAAACAGTCTGCGTGGACAGCCAAACAGGGTTGGCATTTGCTGCATTGAACCAGATAAATATTGACTATCGTCTGATGAGGACTGAGCTTTTTATTAGCATTTCAAATTATCTGAAGAAACAGAAATCGCTGGCTACACTGGCCCATAACAAATTAGATGTTTGCTCCAGGTGCAAAGTCAGCAGACTGGCTACTGGTTTTAACAAAACTGTGGTGCTAAAAGAGCTCCTTAAACACCTCACAGACACAGAATCTTACCATTGTCATCTGGTGGTGCACACCAAAAGTCGTGTCAGTCAGCTTGTGATGCACTTTAGTGTTTTGGTTTGTCATGTACCGTATTTTCCGCACTATAAGGCGCACTTAACATCCTTTAATTTTCTCAAAAATCGTCAGTGCGTCTTATAATCTGGTGCGCCTTATCTATTAATTCTGGCTGTGTTTACTGACTGTAGCAATGGGAATTGCATTTACCTGTGTGTTCCGCCCGGAGTCTCTGCTTCTCACCTTCCGGTGTTACACTCTCAAGACTCCGGGCGGAACGCACAGGTAAATGCAATTCCCATTGCTACACTGACCTCGAGATGATTTTATGTGGTACACAGCGCTCAAAAATCTGTCAAAAAATGTTTTAGTAGGACTTTGCTAAGCTACAAAGCTGCACAGCTTGATGAATTGTCTGAGCGTTATGGCTACCGTAGTCAGGAGCCTTGCGGCTCATAGTAATCTGGGTCCAAAACTCTGTCCACGTCAGGTCCCAAACAAACACTGTGTAAATTCTTTCATCTTTAATAAAATGATCAGTGTTGCTGCTTTACCAGGTGTATCAATTAAGTTAAACATCCAGGCATCCATGAAAACAGAATTTATTAAATTAAACGGAGTTAGAAGTTAGCAGGAAGTTAGTAGATAGTTAGCTCGCTGGTTTTGCTAGTTACCTTAACATGATATATCATGTTCTGACTGAGAGATTTCTGGAAAAAAATAAAACATACAGCTCTGCTATCACTTCCAACATGAATGTAGAGAGAAAGCTACACAATAGTGATGTTTGTAGGATTACTGAAGTTGGGCTAGATGGTATATAATGCTGTGCTAGTGATCGCTAGCGACACCGCTATGTTAGCATACCAAAGCATAAAACTGAACCTGGAGAATGAACGCTAACCTTTTTCCACTTTTTTTGACAAATGCAATCGCCTGGAAAATTCCTGTAAACGGACCAAACTTCAGTAGGAGAGAACAACTGAGATAGTTCAGCCACAATATGAGGTTAGTCATTAATGTAAGATAAGATAACCTTTATTAGTCTCACACGTGGGAAATTTGTTACAGCAGAAAGTGGACAGTGCAAAGTTACATAGCAAAAATTAGAAAAACACTGGAACTTTATAATACGGTGCGCCTTATGTATGAACACAGACCCGTTTGTCGACAGTGCGCCTTATAATACCGTGTGCCTTATGGTCCCATAAATACGGTACACAGTTTTGTAACCAGCTGCTGCCAGCATTTCAATGTTAACAGTGCTTTAGGAAAATTGGAGTCTGTTCTCTAGTTGGACAAACATAGTCCAGTCTGAACACCCCTCGATTTCTACTGTGACATTTGGGCAACAGGGTCAGATTTTGGCATAAATGGCAAGAAATCATGGATCCATCCTGCCTTGTGTCAAAGGTTCGGGCTACTGGTGGTGGTGTAATCGTGTGGGGGGTTTCTTGGCCCACTTTAAGTCCCTAAGTTCCAACTGAGCACTAGGGGTGCAACAATACTCGTATCGATATTGAAGCGTTCGATACAGTGCTTTCGGTTCGGTATGTATGTATCGAACAATACAAAATTTTTTATTTATTTTATCAACTTTTCTTCTGACGATCCTGTCTGTGTTGAGCGCTCAGTGGATCTGCGTTCGACTACTCTGCCTAGGCTGCACTGTCGAGCACAGATCCACTGAGCACAGTGCAAGCTAGCAAGACAGAAGCTTGTTGCAACATGGCAAATTGAGCCTCCCCCACCCTCATTCAGATCTGGTGTTTGGAACTATCTTGGTTTTCATGTGAAACATGACCCTGAAGGTAAGCGAGTCATGGGCAAAAGTAAAACAGTATGTCGGATGTGCCACGCAATGCTCAGTTACATTAGTGGGAACTAGTGCGTTAGCGCAGTTTGCTCGTTAACGTGTTGACTCCGTCCGGCCACGCACGGGGTGATCCGCGGTAGCTCGTTAACGGAGGTTTGCCGCGTTATGGTGTTAATGTAATTTTAACGAGATTAACGCTGACAGCACTAGTGGGAACACAACGAATATGACTGCACATTTACGCCGACATCATCCTAGTGCAAAGACAAGTGGAAGCAGACAAAAACAACAAGCACGCATGCTACAAACTTTACCCGAGTCATTTAGACAGCCGTTAGCACATGATTCTCCTTATGGGGACCTGATATGTTTAATATGCTGCTGAGAATATAGCCCAGAAGAAGTGTATAGTATAGCTTTTATGTTGGAAAGAGCCATTTCTCTGTAATAAAATCTCTTTTCCAAAGATGAGTGATTCCTCAATCAGATAGATTTTTTATTTTATTTTGTTGTTTCAGCAACATTACATTTAAAAACTGTACTTTTGAGTTAAAATATATATTTAGAATTTTAATAAATGACAAATTAAAAAGGCCTGAACATTTTTGTATCGAAAAAATATCGAACCGTGACACCAAAGTATCGAACCGAACCAAACAGTGAATTTTGTGTATCATTGCACCCCTACTTTTGCACATGTCGAGGAGCGTGTCAGGCTACATTTCACTGTGTGTTATACTTGTATAACTATGCATGTGACAAATAATAAAGAACCTAGAACCTAGAACCTGAGCACCACAGCTACTGCTGCTAACATGTGACGCACCAAGTCACAAAGCACAAATCAAATTACTTTGTTGAATAATGACACTGTACTCAAATGGCACCAGATTGCAATCCAATAGAGCATCTGTGATCTGTGTGTGTGCATATGTGTGTGTCTCCCCCTAAACCCTGGATTTGATGTGATACTTCAAGTTTCTTTCTTTGGTTCCACCTATAAGATTTCATCCCCTATTTTGGCGAGTTGTCCGCCAGGTCTTGCCTTATTAACTTTGAGCCTTTCTTGCTATCCACCATCATTTTTGTACCATCGCGTTACCAAGCAGTGTACCCGAAAGTAGCAGCTGCGGCAGCTGCCCCATGAAAACAAACACCAGCTGTGCCTACAACTATAGCAGATTAGTCACTAAAGTACCCTGAATGCTGCGTGACAGGATTTCCAAAGCTTCATTTGACTGCAGGTTTAGCAACTTTGCTAAAGTATACAAATGACAATTTTATTTGGAGTTTAGTGGAGTCTTAACATATGAAATATTGAGGACTTGGAAGTAAAAACCTATTTTTTTCATGCACCTTTTGTGCAGAAACACACAGATGACTTCGTATCGAGAGCGCATCTGTCTGGAGATAAAACGATCATCCATATATTTTTGAATCGTTAGTGGGTCACTTGTGCCAGAATCGCATTAAATTTCCTGTGTGAGAAGCTGGGGAAACCTTTTTTTAATTCGCTCTCATCTGTTTCGGCTTTTCATTCTTAGCTCCCTTTTTTTAGCCTCACTTCATACCCTCGTCTGTGTCCCTTCCTCATCCTCTTCCTCATTTTAATGTCCTGCTTCTCTTACCTCTTCTCCCCCTCCTCCCCGTACCCCTCTCTCTCACCCTCAGTTCATCCCCTGCACCTTTCCATCTTCCCACATACACACCAGAGATAAAACTTTATTACTCACCACAGCCAGAGACCAGTCAGTATGCGTATGTGTATTTTGCATTTCCTCATTATGCGTTCCGTGATATCATTAAGAGGGGTGATATCTCTCCCCTAAAGAGCTTTTTATCTCACCCTCTCTCTGCTGGCCTCACTCAAATTGCTTTGTTTGTGTTGCTTCCACGCAGACGAGAAGAGCTAAACGAAGGACTTCTCTCAGCCTACCTGCTCATGTAGAAGCATGTGTGGGTGTAAGAGTGATATTCAGAACGATTCATATCATTTGATCAGCTCTTCAGTGATGTCTTTTTGCATCTTTCTACTATCTTTGAAAAGGAAAAATCCTCCTTGATTGCAGCGTTAGCAGTTTTTACTCTGGATTCATTCATAAAGTCGTTTCCGGCATTCCGACAGTCAAAAATGTAGGATTTCAATGACAAATTGGGAATTTTAGTTGGATTTTCATAGCATTGTATTAAACAAACAGCCTGTGTTATTTGTTATTTAAAGGGGACCTATTGTGCTCATCTCCATGCTTTTATTCTTTGACTCTACCAGAGTGCCTTTGCATGAGTCACAGTTCAAAACTTGTTTATTTACTTATAATGGGTCTTGGCGCAATCAGTGGTCTGAAACAAGCTTTTTTGGTTCTCTCCGTTTAAGCTAGCTTTCATCTGATTGGATGCTGGTCACAAACAGAAGGTTTGAACAGCCGTGTGCCTGAGATGACTGTGACATCGAACTGTGAAATCAAGTGCTTTGAGCTTTTAGCTTACAGGATTACTGTACAACGTCAGCTTCCCTCATTGTGTGAGGGTAAAGAAAGAGGTTTCCTTTCAAGC
This sequence comes from Pundamilia nyererei, assembly GCF_000239375.1. Taxonomy (NCBI): domain Eukaryota; kingdom Metazoa; phylum Chordata; class Actinopteri; order Cichliformes; family Cichlidae; genus Pundamilia; species Pundamilia nyererei. Next base: position 154,102 of record NW_005187612.1, read on the forward strand.
TAAGAAATCCAGACGGTGTCATGCATGTGCACTCAGCAGTTTGGATCCAGATTGAAATACTGCTTAGATGTAAACTTAAACAGAGCAAAGCCCGGAGTCTGTAAAAGGCGGATCGCTGCCCCCTCTCCTCAGCTGTCATCTTTCAGCTGCTATCAAGCATGTTTTGCGTTAACCTTTCATAGTATGTAGGAGTATACTGGTAGAAGAACAGCCTGACGTGGACACGTGTAGATGGTGAAAGCATCAGCATTCGGGGCTGAATAAGCAGAGGAAGGGCATTCATCCTCGTTTAAGAAACTGCAAGACCGTTGTGTTTGTTGTCTAGGGAAATAGGCTAACACGAGATGCTGCTAGTGGAGCTAGGGTTAGAGACAGGCTGCAGACTTAGCTGCGCGCCACCTTGACGGGGTAAATGTAAGCTAAAGCAGGAAAGACTAGTGTGCAGTCGAGATGAGTCATGTCCTGCATGCTAAGAGCAGAATTAGCAACAATCCTAATCCAGCTGATATTGTTTACCAACAGACAAGCTGCACGACTTTTTAGCAGCTCATAAAAAGCTCGTAATTCTTTTAAAATATCTAGCTAATGCTAGCTTTAGCAAATGAAGTGAAACTTGCAGTACAGTAATTTGCCAATCACACCCTCCAAATGTTGCAGGCTACTTAAGCTAGAAGTTTCCCAACTGACATGTCAGTGCTGCCGCTGCCCTGCAGCTGTTTCGTCCCCTCCACTACCCGAGCATCCACCTGTCGGCTCTCATGGGATAATTACTCATCACTCTCCACTTTCTGTGCATCATATTTGCAATGAGCTCGAAGCCTAACTGTTCTCACTGACCTGTCCGACTGGACTGTGTTTCAGTCTCTTTCAAATTCTTTTCGGTGCATTTACACTTGTTTTGAAATTTGCTTATTATTTAACCCAGAACAAGGCGCAGGAAGTAACTAAATGAGATCTTGGCTTCTTTCCTCATCAATACAGAAATGGATAGTGTGCCGAGTGCTTTACCTTCCCAGCTTTCAGTTGCTTTATCTGTGGCACAGTCAGCGTACCATATCTGAGATAGATATGCTGGGTCACTCTCGGTAAACTATCAAAATCTGTAGCAGAGTGCTATTCTCCCTTTTGGACTATAATCAAATTTTTGTAATCCTGTTACTTGTTGTTATGTCCATTACCATCCTGGCAGCCATCTAAAGGTCTGCTCAAGATATACGCCCCCTGTCTTCGCTCCTCGTCTTTGTTCTTGTTTTATTTTCACAGCCAGACTTCGGCTTCCCTTTTCCAAGTTTTACCCTTTAAACTAAAATATTTTACCGTCGTGAGTTTGCATAGTTGCAATCCTGTCTCTGAGCGAGTGCATACATGAATAAGAGATTTAGTGGTTCCACCAGAAGGCACAATAGTAAAACTGGCATGTGTATATAAATCAGAATCACTTAAGAAAATGAATTGTTAGCTGCTGCGGTTCTCTACGATGCTCTTTCTATAAAAATATGGTGGACTGTCTTTCAGTGCCTGAAACAGCACTCATGCACACAACACACACACAAACAGAAAAGCAGGAATGGCGGTAGGAGAAAATGGAAAGCGATGGAGACAAAGATATAAACAGAGGTTTTGTCCATTAAGTAATGCAGTGAGGGCTTAACTAATCAAAACAAACTCGGACCCTCGCTCCTGTAAGAACTTTAGAGCCACGCACAAACACGCAGGCACGCTGCAACGGTATAAAACTTACCCATTAAATCGATTTACAGCTCACTCGGTTCTGTCTGGGGTTTTTCAATCAACAACACCTTTTGTTGACCTTTTTTTCACTCTGTCCTTCTAAAAGTCTCTATTTCTGGCAGTGCAAGTTGTGTGCTCAGTGAACCTGGTATGTGTCTGATTTTTGTGTCAGTCCGTTGACAGAGCGGGGCGTTGAGGCTCCGCTCTGACAGAGGAACTTTCTGGGGAGCAGGTGTCAAAAAGTAACAAGGTAGAAACAGAAGGCGAGACGGAAGGGAAAGATTTAAAAAATGTGTAAAAAGGAAGAATATCACAAATTTAGGACATTAGGACGTGTTTTTATGCACTGTTCCTGCATTTTGAGTTCATTTTTGTTAAATAGATAATAGCATTAGTTTTTTTATAAATAAGCGCTGCTGGAGCCTTAACTTCTTCAGATCGTATCCTTTTCTCCCTGCAATAAAAAAAAGATCTATAGAAGCAGAAGCAAAAGTATATATGTAGAGCAGGTCGTGGTGGTTGGTGGTTTGATCCCTGGCTGCTCCAGTCTGCATGCCAAATACTATCGGACAAGATACTAACCTCAGGTCGCTCTCCAATACATCCATCAGAGTATGAATGTTTGTGAATGTTAGATAGAAAGCACTTAAGCATAGAAAAAAGTGCTTGTATAAGTTGGTGTGAATGGATGAACGAGGCATGTTGTATAAAGTGGTTTGAGTGCTCCGGGAGAGAAGAAAAGTGCTATAAGAATCAGTCCATCAACGTTTACCTTAAATCTATAGCGTTATAAGGCCACTTGTGGCACATCCCCTAGGAAGTAGTCTGGACAGTGGTTCCCAGGGGATGAAATCAGTGGACAAGTTACAATGATGTCAGTGTTGATTTCTTCATTTTCACCTCCTCATTCCTCCTGCAGACACAGCTTCAGCTTTGTGAGCTCCCTTTTTCCAGCTTAGTTTCTTCTCATTTGGGCTGAGCGCTGAGCGCTGAGCTGCCCACGAGGCTCAAACAAGGCTTGAGGTGGTATTATCTCCGTGCCTATGATGCTGCAGGCCAGAAGGACAACTTTAAAGTCCTCCATCAGGACCTCTGCCCTGCCAGGCACAGCCTCAAATAGTACGACTTTGAGTGATTCACAAGTTCAGCAAGAGGTTTATTAAAGAACAATCCCTTTTTTAAAAAAAAGCCTGGTTCTTTTGTTACTGTGGTTTGTAGAAGTTTGTATCTCTGGCTTGTTAAAAAGCAAAAGCAGGACACAGAATGGTGAATCCTTTCACTAAAGCCCTGCCTGTGATCACTTCTGCTTTAAAAGTCTCCAAACAGAAGGTGAGGGGATTTAAGGATCTGAAGTCCTGCTTTGAGGTGTGTCCCATGATCGTTGAAGACAAGCCTTTGGTCGCCACTGTCTCCACTGGTAGCCTGTCAGACTGTCGCTAAGAATTAGAGATGCACTTTCTGCTACTTTATAGAAATCATCAATAAATCTCATCTGTGATCTAGGGGAAAGACTTCTGGAAGACTTCAGTATTTCCACTCAGACATTTCCTACTAGACACACGCTCATCATCATTTTGGCTCACATCATCACTAGGTGTCTGGGAGGGAGTGGACACTCCTGCAGGAGGCCTTAGTCACTGTAGAGTGGCCATGAGGCTGTGCAATGAGGAGAGGAGATGTACATCACCTCTGAGCCTCAGCTCCCACCTGTAATCCGTTACAGTAACGCTACGTTTTGAGAAAAGCAAAACAGACATGTCATTTAGACTTATGATCTTCTTTGTTTCCTGATTACCAAAACAAATGTTTTATTTTATCTAAAATAAAAATGACATCACCTGAATGGCTGGGGTTAGAGTTATGCATCAAGTTCTGTTGTTTATCTATGAACGTAGACACAGTGCCTCATTCTTCAATTCAGCAAAGGGCATTTTATGGTCATGGTTCTCTGTCCTGGTTGTCTTGTAACACTGAATGAACTCTGTGTGTATTTAGCTGTAACCCCTCATATCTCAGTAGACTCTATGTATTACTCATATTCATCTTCCAGCCTTTTTCCTCTCTGTCACCTCCTTTTTCTTCATCCCATCCCTATCTCTCCTCTTTCACTTCCTCCTCCTCTCTGTTTGCCTGCTTTGCATTTCATTACTTCTCTATCCACTTACCTCTGTCTTCCCTCGCCCATGTCACTGTCAGTTTGTGCTTATTTATTGTTACTGCTCTCGTTCTTCCTTCTATGAGGTCACATTGGAGTTTACTGCGATTGTGCCTTTTTAATTTACCTTTTAATTGTCTTTTTGTGTGTGTTTAGAACGTTGAGTTCTTGGTTTCAGATGGATGTTCACATTTTAGCAGCTGATGTTAAATTAGAGCTAATAACTAGCTGGGACCACATCCTCTGTAACGATGGGCGATGAGGCATGAGGAAGTGTGAGCTGGTGCTGCGGTTTGGGGAAGGCCTCAAAGGGGACTGCGACGGCTCCTAACGAGAAGTGAATGAAGGAAAGGAAGAGAAAAGAGAGGGAAAATGGGGGGGAAGGGTGGGGCATGAAAATGAGAACAGCAGGTATAGGTGAAAGGGGGCTTTTATAGCCTGAGGCTGGAGGGGGGTGAAGGAGGAGACGCCCCGCTCCTGAAATTCAGATGATATCTCCACTAAAAGTAGAATATAGCGCCGCTGCCAGAAGCTCACTTTAAGTCAAAGTGTTGGGTTTTAAAGCATTGAATTTAATAGTAGAGCAGCGGTCCCCAACCCCAGGGCCACGGACCGGTACCAGCTCGGGTGTGAAATTTATTTCTTTCAGGGTTTTTATCGTTAACTCGGTTTCCCTGGGTCTTTTCCTGTGTTGTAGTTGTGCGTCTTTTTTTTTTTTTTTTCAAGAAATATTTGGGCATTACCATGGTGACCAGAGAGCATTAGAGTTCATACTACGATAATTATTTTCGAACTTTATGATTTTCTTCCAGTTTTTGTAGTTTCTAGATAATCAGAAGTTTGACAAACGTGCTGCGTAACAAATGCTAAGCTACAAAAAAAAAAAATCCCAGTTCAGAGGAAAAGGTTTAACGATGTCTGTGTAATCTTTTACATAACTCAGTATTACAATTTCATTTGTGAAATCATTTGAACAATATCAAATGTTCCAGCTAAAGACACAAATCCCCTTTGGGGATGCGTCAGGATGCTAAGACTGACATGTGGAGCTACCCGCTGTGGCGACACCTTGTGGCATGAAAGTAGCTACATAATAAAGCAAGAAGAAGACATAAATGCAGTTTCTCTAATGGCCACTGATGGCTGGCTCCAAAAGTAAGTCAGTCGCCACAGATTCCCAAGTAAACTTGCCTAAATATACAGCATTAAAAGCACCACCATTTTTTATTTACAGTCTGTGGATATAACGAGCGTAATCCCTGTAGTCCTCCTAAATATAGGATGTTTTTTTATCTCCTTTTGTTTCACATCTGATTAAACAACATTTTAATTTCTTCTCCATCACTGGCTGGGAGTTGGCCACTCACGCTGATGTGACGCTGGAAATACCAAATCAATCAAGTTACATCCACTGTAAACGATAAAAATGGACTTCCACGTCTCTTCCCCTCCGTCGCTTTCTCTTTCCCTCGCTGCCCTTCCTCCACCCTCCATATACGTCTCCCCGCTCATTTCTCCCTCTCGCTTCCTCTTTCTGCTGAAGCAAAGCCTATTTTCCGCATTATAGTCAACATGGCTCACAGCGAAACGTGCGATTACACAACCAGGTGGAAGTGAACGCTCTTTCTTCCTCTCCGCTTGGTAGACGCAGACGGATCGTGGTGATGAAGATGAAACGGGCCAGAAAGATACCAAACGTGATGAAATTTTCTTAGAAGCATCAAAGCTGCTGCACGACACGCACAAATAACGATTAAACAGAGAAATACTTTATAAGCTATAGAAGTAGTTCTCCTTTTAAAGTGAGGATAAACACTCCACGTAATGACTTTAGTGAAACATTTAATCTCTCCATTTAAAGTAATTGGAAGTATAATTTGCTCAAGCTTTGTCCTCTCTGATAAAATCTTCCTTTCTTGGCTTTGTTATATTTAACCAGTTTTTTATTTTATGGTCTTAAAATAATAATCAGCTGTGACTTATATCTCTATGTGGCATTGCTGTAGCTTTAACTGCTCTCCCGGGCTTATGCTTTCCACGTATGCGCTTGGAAGTGTGGGGACTTCCCAGAACTGAGCCATACCGCCAAATATAACGCACTGCAGATGGACCAAACAATATCCTTTTGATTATCGTTGTCCTGAATGAGCTAAGTTTGATTCAGCCAGACAGTTCTGTTTGAAATGTTTATTTACATCGAGCAGTTTAGTGTATAGGCTTTGACCTCATCCTCCACTGAATCTAAACACACAGATGTGTTTGGTAGTGATGAGTAAATATCAACCCACCATTCAGAATCAGCAGCAGTACCGTGGTGCAAAGCAAAGGCAGACATATTGTCTTTGTATGTGGGATTGTTAGAATCTAGTTGAGTTTGGACCTTGACTGGGCCATTGCAACACCTCAGTTGTTTTCTTTTTCAGGCGTTATGTTGTAGATTTGCTGCTGTGCTTGGGATCACTGCTGCATGACCCTGTTTCAGACAAGCTTTAGCTGTCAGACAGATGGCCATACATTTGACTACTTTCATATGCAGAGGTGTTCATGGTTGACTCAATAGCTGCAAGCTGCCCAGGCCCCGTGACTGCAAAATAACCCCAAATCATCACCCTCCACCCCCGTGGTTGGCAGTCGATATGTGGTGCTTTTGATGATATGCTGAGTTTGCTTTTCTCCAGATGCTTCAGCGTGCTTTACAGGCAAACATCTCTACATTGTTCTTGTCTTTCCAAAGGATTGTTCCAGACATATTGTGGTTTTTGTTGATGCAACTTTGCCGTGTTCTTTTAGAAAGAAGAGGCCTTTTCTGATTGTACCGTCAAGACCTTTAAGATTTAACGTTTCATTAAATGTTAACTGAAGTCCGTACTCTCTGAGCTCCAACTCTTGGCTCTTTGTGGTTTCTATGTACATTACATGGTCTGATCTTGGGGTGAATTTGCTGAGAATGACACCTGGACTTTGTGTTAACACACAGCTGAACGCTCCAGCATTCAGCCACATCTGAGTCACGCAGAGTGAATCCAGTCCTCGGGATTTGAAATCCCAAGCATAAAAGTTTTCTCACGAGTAATCTAGCATTTACCAGACCAATCCTGGCAGGAACCGGGGGTCGTTAGCTGTCTGAGGAGCCCGACACAGAGGCCTTGCGAATGCCATGGCTTTCAATCATCATGACACAAGATCCAACTAACCTAGTCTCCTCCTAAAAGTCCTCAGTTGCTAAGAAGTAGCTCTGGTCTGGGTTTTTGTGCTTCACACAAAGAAACGTAGATATGAAGCCGGTTAAACATGCGAAACCAGCTGGTAAATGTAACACGCAGAAAGACAGAAGCTATGCACTGAGTGGAAACTGAAGGAAATAACAAGCCAGTAAATATGAACGCACACACTTTGTGAGGTTAAAAAAATTGCAGATGTTTAAAGTGGGGAAAAATTGATTCAATAGATTTGCCACATACAAAGAATGGTTTAATTATTGTTGGTTTACATCGAAACTCCACATGCAAAGCAATCACAGCTTTCAGTCTGTCCTGTTAAACTCCCGTCACATTTACAGCCTCCCTGCACTGACACCTTAATGTCTGCAGTTTTAGACACAAATTATTCGTTTTTATGGTTTTCAAAGATTCTTTTCTTTATGAAGACAATAAAATCATTATTTAAATATATCAATAATCTGTCTTTTGCAACACAAGCAGTACTAAGAAGTGCTCCAATAGCTATTTTTGAAAATCTCCACACCTTTTTTCCGCTCCAATTTACACATCCCCTCAAAACTCTCTGCACTGCATTTTAGTTGCTCCCCTGGGCGCTCCTGATTGAAAATGTTTCCCCAGTAGTTGTGGTGTTCATAGCATCACTGTCAGTTGTCAAGCCTGGGAGGTAGCTAGCACCCTCACACTCCGTTCCCCCGAGTACTGCCAATCTGGGCTTCAGCCTTCAGTTTTGCTCAGACTCGTCATCCTTTTCTCTGAGAGAAATCACAAGGGGATCAAATCTAATTATTTTTCCTTTTTTGGGTGTGTTTATTATAACTGTTACTTCAAGTTAGGTAGTATAATGATTACTTATGTCAGTGTTTTTCAGTGTAGGGGCAGCAGAAATGACCTCGTGTCCGATTACAACCTGTCACGGGGAGAGTTTTAATAGACTGGTCCTTTGCCATGAACAAGCTCTTACTATGATGGAGAACAACCAAAGAAGGTAATCATCTGGACTGCACACACTGAGCCTCGTCTTCTCTCTCTTCTTTTAACAAACAGGAAGATCATCGAGGTGAAAATCATTGATGATGAAGAGTATGAGAAGAACAAGACCTTTACCATCGAGCTGGGAGAGCCTGTTCTGTTGGAGATAGGACAGAAACACGGTGAGTGTGTGTGTGTGTGTGTGTGTGTGTGTGTGTGTGT
>NW_005187612.1:163191-166495 GCF_000239375.1 Pundamilia nyererei
TTACCAGCATTGTACCTCTGAATGTGTTAGCAGCTTCAAAGAGCAGCTAATGTGTCCCAATCAGAAAGTTCACGTATTTTTCAAAAAAAATTTCTTCGCCACGTTCATTTTGTGTCTTTAAAGACGTGCCAGCCAATTAGCCGCACCAGAATCTTCCTGCTTTATCACTCTTTAAACACACACAGAGGCTCTTCTCAAAGAGTCTATAGTGTAGATGTCACACAGGAAGAGCCCATAGCCTGCGGCATGCTGTGGCATGTTTCATTACACAGAAATGTGATGGGTTTTATAATGCTGTCACAGAGCGAGCAGACTGGCAACCACATAATGCTGTCACATACAGTACACAGCTTTTCAATTACAGCGAGCTACACACTGATAACGGCAAAAATTAATAACTTGCTGTCTGTTTTGGAAACGTGAGCGAACAAGGAGACGTTTGGGAGAGATGCTGCAGCATACACGGAAGCGCGCAATACAGAGGTGGGAGAAAACGTAAAGTTTTTGCGGATAAAGCTCACGTTTCCCATGTTTAAAGATTTAGCATATACATAAATATTCTTTCACAACCCACAGCATACGTTTTCTCAGTAATAGTTCACACTGCTGTGGTCTCTGCTGAGAATAATGAAAAAAAGAGACGCGTCTTAAGATGATGTCTGAAATCTATCAAATTAAAAGATTAAGCAAACGACTATATGGAGAAACCTCAGGGCAAGATTTGATGATTAAACGGAGTTATTTGAGTAATGTGACTGCCCAAAACTAGAGTAGAAATTTAAAAATGGACCTATTATGTTCATTTCCAGCTCCATATTTTTTTTCGTGCACTCCACCAGAGTGACATTGGATGATTCACTGTTATATATATCATTCTTTTGTATCTCATACATTGGTCTTTGTTGCTAAAACAGCTTTTATTTAATTCCTCTGTCTTGAAGTCTTCTGATTGGCTATCCCTCCCAAACAGAAGGTATGGACCAATAAAGGTGGAAAGTATTGATAGATGATAGAAGATTTCCATCACTGCATAAATAAAACAGTACAATTATCATGTTACATGTTATGTTCTGTTGTATGATATGTAACTAGTATTTGATATTTTCTCTACCATTTTAGACACAATTTTCATCTTAAAACCTTAAAAATATCTCACTGTTAAACAAAAAAACTCAGAATAACACAAGGAAACATTTCAGACCTTATTTTTAATATCTTTTCATTGTCACTGTGAATTGGGTAAAGTTATGTATAGGTACGAATGTCAAACTTTAAATGAGGCAGAGCTTGTTAATGGAGTGTGCAGGGATGCAGCATTTGAAATGCACACGTTATTCGGCACATATAAATTGCCTTGGTGAAGGGAGTGGTATGTTTCTCAGTGGTTTCTATTGACTTTTTTTTAAGTAGGATCTTAGATAATAATAAGTCCTATATGTGAAAATATTAGCAAACTAGCTTTGGCCTTTAAAAATGTCAGTGTGCAAGTAAATGGAGCAGTAATAAAGACACTTCAAAATGAAAACGCGTAAACAGTATCCTGGCAGGGCACATCCACTGAAACTGAAAGGTTTGCTCTTATTTTGAAAGTACAGTCACTGCTAACCAACGAGCACCAACCTGTTCTTGTCATGTGCTTCTCTGCTGCCAGGCTGGGCAGGTAGCTGTTTCTGTTATTACTGTAAAGTCTCATCACTACTCATCTCTATTGTCACCTAGGTGACTCGAATGAAAACAAGCCTTTGGTGGGGGCGGAGGAGGAAGAGGTGGCCAAGATGGGCTGTCCCAGTTTGGGCGAACACACACAGGTAGAAGTGGTCATAGAGGAGTCCTACGAGTTCAAGGTAAGTGTGTGTCTGTGCGTGCCGATACTGCACTAACAATGCCTTTACCAGAGCAGGTGTATGTGAGTGATCAGATCAGATCCATGTAAGTCCTGCTGGGTCGCTAAAACTAAATGTCCAGTGTCATTCTTTCACTTTGCAGTGGATGCATGTAGAGCAACGCCTTCTCTGGTAGGATGCTGCTGATTTTTAAAAAGGACCTGCAAAAAATAAGTTAATAATTTATTAACACGATGTTTTCAGAAACTCAAAGAAGTTAAGTCGCTTTCTTTTCAAGCTCCTTCCATCATCTGGATGACTGAGAACCAACACAGACGATATGCTTTCATCATATTTCAGTACAAAACAGGCATTAAACAAGCCTGGCTTTGTTCTTTCATAAATATTTTAACACTAGGAGGCGGGCCTTCCTAGATCTGATCCACTTCTAACTCTGACGAACACCATCATCACGAGTGTGCAGCCAGGGAAACACAATAACGACACAATGACAGGGCTCTCTGTGGCTTCACGTGGACCCCTAACTAATGCCTGTCTCTTCATCTTGTGTCATCATATCGTTACTTATTTTTCCTGTTAATTGTCATATTCATTTGTCCTCTCATTCGTCATTTTCATCTCTGTTTGGTCTCGAAATGTCACCACTCGTGTGTCTGCGTACAGATTTCATCATCTCACGTGTCCATTTTTTGTCATTTTGTGTGCGTGTGTGTGTGTGTCTGTGTGCAGAGAGCAGTAAATACACTTCTTAGGCATGCTGAAAAGGTAATCCATCATTTTCATGCATGCAAAGCTTGTTCTCTAATCATCTACTGTACAATACTGAAATGTACTAATGGTGCCTGGGTTAATCACATCCCAATCTATAAATCATTAAGCGTTGCCACACATCGAGATTAATTAGTAATTTATCTTACCGTGACTGCTAAAATATGGCACATTTACCATTTTATGATGCTTTTAACATAGTAGATAGTAAAAAATTCAGAATTCCCTCCAAGCCCTGTCAGTAAAGTTACAGTAATGACTGCTAGTGCTGTGCTCCTTAGCTGCTGTCAGCTCTTTTACAACATCTTTTATCATCTTTCTTCTCTTGCCTGTTTTAGACTAAAACACTGAAGCAGAATGCCTGAAGGTTTTTTCTTCTTGAATTTTACAGCAAGCATAAGTAAAATGTGGCACGGCTGATTTCACAGCTTTATATTAATTAGCACACCTTATACCTGGAGTACCGGGGCCTGAAAATTTCAATGAATGTATGGTTTGGGTTTTAACCGAAAGGCCTGAAGTCGTCAGCAGTTTCCTCTTTCTGTATAGCTGCGAATGAATTAACAGCTTGAGGGTTGTGTTTTTCCTGTTCTGCCTGATTTGTATGCAATGGCATGGTTGATATTTGTGCGTTTGTATATTTGTGTGTGCGTGCGTGTGTGTGCATGCGCGTGTGTGTGTGTGTGTGTGTG
>NW_005187612.1:166730-181235 GCF_000239375.1 Pundamilia nyererei
GAACTTTTCTTAAAACGTGACATCAGCATTTAATTTGGACTCTTATAGTGTATTTTGATAAGGAGAGATCATCAGAAGGAATTGAAAGTGATTTATTGATGTACAGAATTCAGTTTGAGATATTTGGCGGTTAGACCCTGATGGCCCGGCGCAGCAGAACGGGATCTCAGTGGTGATAGGATTAGAGCAGGACTCCCCAGAGTCTAGACACTGGTGGTGGAGATGAAGATGGAGGCTTGAATGGAGCCTGAGTTGCACGAAGGCAACTGCAAAGAAGAATGACAGATGTACAGTACGCAGAGTGAAAGCTGATTGGTCAGAAGAAGGCCAGCAGAAAGCTGATTGGACTAGACATGTGATGTCACAATCAGCTTGACAGCGTGGGAAAGTGGAAGTGATGTAAAGCTTAGATTATCCATCAACACCTGGGAAGCAGACAGATGAGTGACTACAGATCTTCCCTATTGAACTTACGCATAAGCTTCGTTTATTACATTCATAGTCTGTTTCTTTACTGTCACAGATGGAAGTCTGATTCAGTTTTAGTTATGTAAAGTAGTTTGACATTGTAGGAAATGAAGTACATGGACAAAAGAATATTTCTACCTGCAGGTTACACATGCACATATGGAGTTGCAGTTATGACTGCTTCCACTCTTTGGAGTGTGTCTGTAGGAATTTCTGCCCATTCATCCGAATTGGGGGATACGTAGGCAGAAACTGATGTTGAATGAGAGGGGACTCTGCACGTATTTAATTAGTAGAGCAGGTTTTATATACTATTCAATAATATCCCTTAGAATTCACTTTGGAATATCTTGAACAGAAGAAATGTATCAAAATTACTTGCAAGTTGCTATGGTGACATTTGATTACAGTATCACACTCAAAAAAAATTTCTTTTGCAAATATTTGTAAAGGCAGAAAGCAAGGCTGCATGCTTGACTCTGTAAACTGGTGGCAATGGGATTGAATGAAACAGCTCTCATATATGGGCATAGTATGGGCTACTAGCAAGCTAGATTAGCATAACATAGCACAATTATTGGTACATTATAGCATTTAATTAATACAGCATTTTGTGTTGCTTAAAACAACCCCTCACTCTTAATTTAAATATATTTCTATAATCTCTAAAGCTTATCAATTAATATGACGTGCGTTATTAGCTTCTAATTAAAATGTTAGGTTGGGGAGGTATTTCAGGCAGTTAGCCATATTGCTTATATTGGGTAGTTTTTGTGAATTACAGCTACATACCAGCTGCTTTTCATCAAGTCATGACTAAAACATTTAAAACAATGTCAAATACAAATTGAGTGAGATTTAAAGTGCTGCTAAATGGGTGCTTTAAGCAAAGCTATAGATCAGCTGTTTTTTAGTCTTTATGCTAATCTAAGCTAATCAAGAGACTTAGGAGATAAATGTGACAAGAAAAGATATCAAACTTCTGTCTCTTACTAGAGTTAAAGCTGAAGTTTATCTGTCTTGTTTCTTCTTTTTGTCTCATTCCTTTTTATTAATCGTCTTGTTACTTTTACTCCGTTTCAATCTCCCACCTACCCAAAGGAGATGATGACGAGGAGGAGAGCGGCGAGGAGCGGCTGCCCTCCTGCTTCGACTACATCATGCACTTCCTCACTGTCTTCTGGAAGGTTCTGTTCGCCTTCGTTCCTCCCACAGAGTACTGGAACGGCTGGGCCTGCTTCATCGTCTCCATATCGCTTATCGGCGTCCTCACCGCAGTCACGGGCGATCTGGCATCTCACTTCGGCTGCACGATAGGACTGAAGGACTCGGTGACGGCTGTGGTGTTTGTAGCGCTGGGAACATCAGTGCCAGGTGAGGATGAGTGGGGAAGAGCCTTATTATTTGACTTTAAATCCCAATCTAAGCACCAAAACATTCACCACCACACGCTCATCAATGGCCAGCTCATCAAACACATCAGAAAACGTGTCTGGGATCTTTATTTCTTTTATATTGTTTTCACCTTTCAAGATTTGATGAAAGTTTAGCTAGATAATGAAAAATTAGTTAGACACATGGTTACATTTAGATGCGGTATTGTGGGTTATTATGAGTAATGCCTGTGTATGAGTGCGGCTGTTGAAAACAAGCAGGAAGAAGATTTTCCCAGCTTGCAGCTTGATCTGAATACAGGTATGAGGAGAGGTTTAGCGGGACTCAAACAGAAACAGATGGCTCGGTGTTACGCCACAGTGGTGCAGAGTGATTATTTTCCACGTTTGCTATGTTACAAATTCCTCCCCTCCCATTACACCACACTCGAGCTTTCCGTTTCACCAGACATGAAATGAGCTGCGTCTTCCCTCCAAAGTTCAGATGTAAACAAACACAAGCCTCTCTCCTGCACCTGATTTCAACAGCAGCCGCTTTGACTTCCAGGATCGAAATCAAAAATATAATTGTAAAACTCCGGCTCCATCACAGCCTTCAGCCTCGGATTTTTTTTCTTGCCCGGAGTGGGCAGATCGTCCCCAGACTTTCATTCAATTCCCTGCCTCATTCCTAACGACAGCAGGTTTATTGTTGCCCCTTCGTATGATTTATAGAAACGGCTCCTGTGCTGCTCTTCCGGGCGGTAACTTGGATGGCTTGTGATGAGGTCTCTGGAAAGTAGTGTTTGAATCAATTCCTTCTACAACCATGTTATGGTGTGTGAAGGGGGATTTTAGATCCGTAAATCAGCGCGTTTCCTTTTGCAAGGTTCTAATGTTTTCATTTTCCCTCTTGTTGTGAATCTCTGATCACTTTCACTCCCAGCCAAATCTCTATCTGTTCCTTCTTTAGTCTCTCATAGTCCCCCCACTTATCTGTTAGGCTCTCATGCCCCATTCTGGTCAATTTGTTACTCTGACTTGGTGTTACCTTACTCCGCTCTTTCTTTCCTCCTCTTAGTGTTTTTGCTATTGGATCATCCATCATTCTGACCTGTGTATGCTGTAGAAACCAGGCGTGCGTGTGGGTAAAAACATGTGCTTTTCCTGTCAAGGAGCTGCAAGTTAGCATGCAGCATCTCCAGCGGGCCATTATGACTTTCACAGGGAGTGTTTGCTGCCTTCTGCGTGTGTGATCTCCTTAAAACTTGTTAGCAACACTCATCTGCTCTCTCGTTTCCATTTCTCTGACATGCGCCCTTCCCTCCTCCTTCTCTTCTCTCTGTCCTCCTCGAGATTCATAAAAGCATTTCTGTGTTATTTGATTGGAGACACACTCCAGGATTATCGGCCCAAATTACACAGAATTTGCAGACTCAGGCAATTAGAGAGCAAACGCTGATGGTTTGAAAGCTGCACGCTGCAAAATGTTTCTGCCTGTTTAAGAGGTTTGCACAGCTCATTTGTAGCCATCTGAGGTATTTAAACGGTAAGTGGTGTTTGATATGTGCATCCGTGGTGAACAAATGCTGACGCTGGTTTGCAGTCTTCATCTCGTACGCTGCTTCATACCTGAAGCTTATCTCTGTGTGAACTGATTTTTGACTTTTTGGATAATATTGATTTAGTTGTTGCTCTTCTTTTGGTCTAAATACATGAATTTCACTGTGGAAAGTCCTTTTGGAATTTTGTGGGAAGTTGCTGCAACAGAGGATTTAAATTGTTTTAGTATAACAATAAAAATCTGCACAGCCTCGTTCATCAAATGAGAACTTTGAGATATTTTTGTGACCGTTTAGCAGGAATAGTGTGGACGAAAGGAGTTTATACGAGCCAAATGAAGATGTTCAGAAGATGACACTCCAGTAGGTCTGCGTACATTCACCACAGCATTAAACAGGCTGTTCTCATCATTGTTACCTGTGTGGCTGGCTAGGCAGGACCAGATCGCAGGACTCAGAGACGGGGGATTTAAATATAAGAGGCAGCTTTATTTGCTGTGATGAAGAAGTCAGATGTGGTGCAAAAATAAAAATTAAAAAAACACTAAAAGAAACAAGTTTAGAACTAAGACTCTTGCAACCAGGACACAATAAAGGAACATGAACTACACACAAGAAACACACTGCAAACATGGAGACCACGACCACCAGAGTGTGACTGAAGACTAAATACACATGCAGGATAACGAGGGAAACAGGAGAGAAACACAGCAGGAACAAATCAGACGCAACGAGAGAGGGGAAGGAAAACTAAACAATGCATGCAGGACAAGAGACTATCATAACAAGACAGGAAACACTGAGGACAAAACAATAAGGGAAACTAAACCAGAACCACAAAGGATAAACACAAGAATCAGAAACTCATAAACGAAGAAAACTAAACTAGGAAATATGAGAACTCTAAGAATACCACAATAATGACTTATCAAGATTCAAAAAAGTCCACAAACACAAAACACTGGGTCAGAGACCCACAACCATGACAGTTCTGTTTGCTATTTTTAAACATATGAAATTAGGGCTGTGCGATATGACCAAAATCTCATATCCCGATATAAGACATTTATTGTCCCGACAAAGATATAAATCACAAAAATTTTACATTTTCTGTAAATTCTGTGAATCTCGGGTAACTCGACTCGTGTGAAGTGTTTTCAGCTGGGTGTCGTGTACCTGGAGTCGAGTGTTTTCACCGACCAGTTTCCTGCATAATTTGCATAGTACAGTTTTCTGGTCCGTGTCAGCCTTTTCATAACAAAACCATGTCCATGCTACAGAGGTAGCCCCTCGTTTAGAAATAAGGTCCTCGATTTGTTTCAACTGCTCTTCCTGTTTGTCATCATTTCAGTTTATTTTGAAAAATCCCAACAGGATCTTCAGCTTTATTGTGAAAGGTTTATGTGGAAAATAAACAAGTGGACGGCGGAGCCACACGCTGGGTTTACCGTCATTGTTGCAAACAACAACGTGGAAAAACAGTCGCTTATCCGCCTGTAGCGTGGTTATTTTAAATATAAGAGAAAGAGAGAGCTTTAAGAAATTAATAAACTACAGTGACCATCAAAGTCATGAAAAAATATTGCCGTAAACAGTTTATTTTGCGACACCACGAAACAAACGATAGCGTAAAATGAAACGATAGACGTTTTCATATCGTCATCCGATATATATCTTATATCGAACAGCCTTATATGAAATAGCAAAAAAATGTTCATTGAGCACCTATTGGGATTCAAGTTGCTTTTTAGACAAGTGAAGATAATTCTTTAGCAAACTGATTCCTTTTAAGAAACATTGCTAATTCAGAGTCTGTGATGCTGCTGGATTTTGTCCCACTGCATCTCTAACATGTGTCTGATGATCTTATTTGGAGGCAGTAATGTGGAGTTATATGGCTGCCCCTATGTGCACACACACACTTGTTTTTTGTGTCGTCTACCCCCAGCAGGATTACAGTCGCCCCCCCCCCGAAAAAATTTTGAGGACAGTTTTAATGTTGGGATACGAATTTCAGCTAATCTCACTGACATTCAAATGAAAATTGAGGCTCTTCTCACCAGCCTGTCTAAAAACAGACGTTCAGTAACTGGCAGCAGCTTCCGCCGGTATTCCCTGCCAACCCAGTTGTAGTCTCTCTGCTTTTCATCCAGTTTCTCCTCACATATCCTGCACCACAGAGCACACTTAGTGTACACCTACACAGCATTTCACAGCATTTATTACATTGATTTTGGTTGTTCTGATGCCAGAACACAACTGTAAATTGCAGCAGGACTAATAAATCTTCTCTGAAACTAATGCAAGTGATGTTTAATTCTGCCCAGTGTGCATAAAAAAACGATATATGGCAAGTGAATCCATTTCTGACAAAACTGTGTATCGCGGAGCAACGCAAACCTCCTGAGGCTTTTTTAAATGCACATAAATTTTGATAATGTAACTCTAAAGGCTCTCGCCTCAAACAGTGACCCAATGTGAACACAGAAATGATCATTCCACAGGGATCCCACAGGAATGGAAATTTCTCTCTAAAGATATAACCTGGACACAAGGCAACCACTGAGCAACCAGCATTAAACCACTGATTCAGCTCCATGGAGCATGATTACAAAAATATGGACTAAGAGACTTTAACTGCGGCTGACAGATTGTTATTTCCTTATGCAGTATACACTCACCGTCCACTTTGTAAGTTGCTTTGATTCAACAGCTCGTCATTGCATGTATCTAATCAGCGAATCACATCACAGCTGCATTTGCGAATGCAGTCATAGTCAAGAAGATCTGCCAAAATTCAAACTGACCATCAGAATGGGGAAGAAAGGTGATTTAAATGTATTTGATAGTTGTTGGTGCCAGATGTACGGTGGCCCTGAGAGGCCAAACGGACTACAACTTAAGAAAAGACCAGCAATAAGAAAAACGCTGCAAAAACACACAAAACACAATGGAAATCGGAAAAACAAAAACAGAATTAGGAAAAGACAGATTTCCAAAAGCACAAGGGAAGTGTTTCTGGGGAGACAATAACCCGACGGACCAGTTGCAGGCGCCCAAAACATGGTAGATGTGTTTTAATCTCATGATTCATATAATACTGATGACAGATTTTTAGGCTAATAGTTAGGCTAACACAGTTACCGATAGATCCTCCACTTCTTTTAAGTGTCTCCCAGCACAATTCTTATTGCATATTTTGGTTCCTGCAACTGGTCCGTCGGGTTATTGCCTCCCCAGAAACACTTCCCTTGTGCTTTTAGAAATCTATTTTTACCTATTTCTGTTTTCGTTTTTTCTATTTCCGTTTTCATTTCTTCCTATTTCCATTGTGTTTTGTGTGCTATTGCAGCGTTTTTCTTATTGCTGGTCTACAACTTAAGAAAACTTAAGTTGTAGTCCATTTGGCCTCTCAGGGCCACCTTACAGATGGGTTGAATGTGGGTGCTTTAGAAACAGCAGATTTTCAACACAACCACCTCTTTAAGGTTTACAGAGAATGATCCAAAAAAGCAAAATACCCAATGAGTGTCAGTTCTTTGTCTTGTTGATGCCAGAGGTCAGAGAATGGCTTTCATAGGACTTCATAGGAATTAAACAGTAAGTCAAATAATCACATAATACAATTAAGGTCTGCAGAGGAGCATCTCTGAATGCACAGTGCATCAAACCTTGAAGCAGATTGGCTACAGCAGCAAAAGACCAGGTGCTGCTCCTGTTAGAGCATGATCTCGTGGACAATAGATCACAGGCATTTAAAACTAAACAATATTGTTTGTTTGTATCAATGGTTTCGTTGTAGCAAGGTGTACCTAAAAAAAGTGGCAAGTGAGTGTGTAATCCTTTCAATTACACATACAGTGTTACACATCTGTGATAATATTTATGCTGTTGCTTATATAATATTTATGCAAAAGGAATGGAGGAACTGACCTTTGTGGTTGCAAAGGGGCTTGCAGATACATAGAAACTGTGGGTGTATAAGATGTCAGCAAGTGTTAGGTGATCTACCAAGAGTGAAGAACTGAGTTTGACTTTAACTGACATGTAGGATATTCCCGGAAATGTCAGGATTTCACTCATCAATGACTTCCAGTGTCTGCAACAAACCTTTTTTATAAAAGCTTATGTATGACTCCCCATCATCTTCGTGATAGCTGACTGGATAAGCACCAGTGTAACCAAATATCTACTGATTGGATTTGACAGCATTGCATATTTAAATTATGCAGGTTATAAAATCTTCTGCTGTATTTGGCTGTCACCCAAGCATTTGTTCGTCCTTTGTCTGTCTTTGAGTATTATGTCCTCAGTTATCGGTACAGTTGCTTTTCTTCTTCCTAGGTGTTGTAACTTTTTTTTCTTAGACTGATAATCAGTGTCTGCCTGTAAAAAAGACCAACCACTTCACAGTTTTGTCCTGTCTTTATGCTTCTCTTTCCATTCTTGAATGACATGATGTTCACTTGTATATTTTTAAGTGGAAAACAGTTGTTACCTTTAGCTTTTTGCAGCAGCCTGTGAGCAAGTCTTTCACAAAAATACATCTAAAATTTATTCAATTAAAGTAATTTCCATAGTTTTGGTTGGCACAGTGTCATTGTCTTGTTTTGACGCTAGGTCTATGCTTTGCTTTTATGCCTTGTTCTAATCTTTCACATTGATTTTTCTATTGTAGTTTGAAGCGGTTGCTCTGAGGTTTTGAAAAGATGAACGTAGTAGAAGAAAGAACCCTAAAAATGAGGCAGCATAAAAAAGGGTTTTACAATAAAGCCTTTCGTTCTTTCTTTCTTCTAGACACATTTGCCAGCAAGGTCGCTGCCATCCAGGACCAGTACGCTGACGCCTCCATCGGCAACGTCACCGGCTCCAATGCGGTTAACGTCTTTCTGGGCATCGGCGTGGCATGGACCATCGCTGCCATCGCCTGGCGCTCCAAGGGCAAACCTTTCAAGGTGGACCCAGGAAGTCTGGCCTTCTCTGTCACCCTCTTCACTATCTTAGCTGTGGTGAGCGTGCTCACGCTTCTGTACCGGAGGCGGGCAACAGTCGCCGGTGGCGAGCTGGGTGGGCCGCGGACTTGCAAAATAATAACGTCGCTGATGTTTGTCTCATTGTGGCTGATTTACATCCTGCTGGCTTCCCTGGAGGCCTATTGCCATATACCAGGGTTTTAAATGTAGAGGAAAGCAGAGGGAGAGAGAGTCCCACTGCCAATATGAAAAGAGAGAGAGAGAGAGAGCAATGCAGCAGTGAGAGAGGGAGAAGAGATAGATCGATATGGGCCGACTTTTCAGGAAATCTTTAAATCCGTCCAAAGACTATTTCAGTTTTTCATCAGATGTGTTTTTTCCCTACATTCCTCTCTGTCCTGATAAACAGAGAGTGAGTCCTCATAAACAGTAAAACTTGCCAAATGTCCAAATTAATAATTATTTATTCTACATTAGCAGCTCTTTTAGACAGGAAGCCCCTCCCTCTGGTCTAGTTATGAGGAAACCTCTCGAATACATAAAATTAAAATGCAACATCGTGGAAAAAAGATATAAAACTGACTTTTGAGGGTGCTTCTAAAATCAGCAGTTGACAACAAAGTGTACAGGCTCATGTTGTCCTAATATACTGCCAAGACAGCTGGAACGAAAAGACGATCAGCTGGCTTCTGAAGAGAAAATAGGTTGAGAGTGAGGATTAAAGTGCGATATAAAAATGGAAAAGATGAGAAGAGAAGAAACAGAAATAGAGGAAGAAGAAAGTGTGTATAGCATAAACAAGAATATGTGGTAAAAACCTTTTACTGCCCTGTATTAGTCACTCGTTCGCTCCCTCCACCTTTACTGTATCAGTGGACGCTCCTGTCTGAACATTTGAGCTCTAAAACTGACAGTGACTTCACACTTTTAATCCCTCTTCCACCAAATGCACACAGACACACTCACACTCACATATACACACTCTTGGGGCCCTTGGGTGATTCTGCAGTTGCGGGGACCAAGTTGCGGGCGAGATGAAAACTGACCACCTTTCATTTTTATTTTTTTTTGTCTTTTTATTCTTTTTTTCCTCAGTACACTGTGCAAAATAGTCCCTACACACACCATACACTTTCCTCAGACCCTTGCCTTACTTTTATCTTCCCCGTAGGAATAAAGTCTTAAAGTTGATGAAATGTTGTAGTCAGCACCGACCGACCTGCCCTCTTTTTAATTGAGCCAGTTTCTGTTTCATTTTGGCATCTGTTTAATGCCAAATCCCCACACTTTTTACTAAACTTTTGAGTGGCGTCACGTGTTGATGTTGTTACCGTGCAATTGTAAAAAATAACAACAATGAAAAACCGTATAAATGCAGCGTGATCTAATAATGGACAAGACAAATTCAAGTGAAGAAATCTCTAAAGTGGGGAGGAAGAACCAACAAGAACAGTCCACCAAGAAAAAGCTGAAGCTTTGTGCACGACACATCGTGAGGTGCATTGTTTACACTTTAAACTACGGATAATGTGAACAACTTTGAGCCAAGCAGGGACTTCTGTGATGCCGTCGATGAACAACACAAGAATCGGAGCAAAGGATCGACTGCGAGACGACGGTGTTGACGACAAATCAGAACCATGACTACAGCCAGTGTTTCTAATTGTACATGATAACAGAAACTGTCGTTGATGTGTGTGTGAGAAGTCATTGATATCCCCTCTATCTTAAGACCCACTCTGTAGGTAAAACTCTGGAGGTATTCAAGAAAGACTCACGTGGACTTTTTTCTCTGAAACAAAGAGAAACGAGAGGACATTTTTAAGGAAACCCAATGCAACAAGAAGAGTGTGAACATAAAACCACAGGAGAGTGAGACACTTTGAAGGAAATGTACGGCAGCTCTGAAATATCACATGACTGTTCTGCTCCAGTCGGGACATTTCTTTGTAATCTAAACAAAAAATTTAAAAAAATATATATATATATATACATATAAATCACAAGTGTGTGTTATCCAAAGATGAGATAGAAGAAAATAGTCACAGATCACGTTTTCAGTGTGCAGTCTACAAGCTGCTGGTTGTAGTTTGTAAAAAAAAACAAAACAAACAAAATAACTGGCAAGAATTTCATAAAAATGTTCACACGACAGATATATGTGGTAAATGATCTGGTACATTTTATGGGTAAAACTGTGCTATTTATTATGTTTTCGTGAAATGTTTTTTCTGTGAAACTCAGGCGTGGTGTGCGTGGAAGTGAAAGTAAGATATTCAGAATAGCTAAAAGCGAGAATATTAGGCCATGTATCGTGTGAACTGTTTTGTCATCCGTGTCTGTCGTTTAAAGTGTCAAAGCCCAGATCTGCATTATGTGGTGTTAATAGCCCGGTCCTGCCCGGAGGCTGGACCGAAACTGGACAGAAGGGATGGCATATGGCTTGTCAGTGTAGATTATTATTAAACGCTAACTTCCCTTTGTTGAAAACAGTATAGAAAGAGATACTCTGCAGGAAGTGGGCAATTTTTCTCTCAACTACCCACCATGCTGACGGAGATCTTCAAGAAAAATCATCCTGAGATAAACAATAATTTAGCTTTTTGGTTTGTTGACTGACACAAGAATAGGACAGAAAACAACAATTTA
The DNA here is from genome assembly GCF_000239375.1 of Pundamilia nyererei. Lineage (NCBI taxonomy): Eukaryota > Metazoa > Chordata > Actinopteri > Cichliformes > Cichlidae > Pundamilia > Pundamilia nyererei. The sequence continues at coordinate 177,756 of NW_005187612.1, forward strand.
CCTGCCTGCCATCCTTATTGTTAAATATGGACAACCCACTCACTGCTGTCAGCCCATATAAATGCAGACATGACAAAGCCGCCTTAATTTGTGACCAATCCACGCCTCTGATACAGCCCCGCCAAGTTCGGTGGATGTAGAAATGGAAGATAAGTGGGTGATTGGTGCAAACAGGCATTGCTCTATGGGGGTAAACATTCCTGTATCCATTGCACCTTCACTCTTTCTATGGTACATCTTTTGCTGCAGGAAATAAAGGAAAGCTGTTTTCCCCAGCCCACTTTCAATGATAGAGTTTGTACATCTGCCATGTTCCTTTTAGCTGCAAAGATTTAACATTGTTCTACAGAAGTTAAACATGATGACATGTCCTGTCCCAACACCTGTAGAAAAGGGCATTGGTCAAGACGTTTTCAGCCTTTCAGATGCTGAGGTCATGTTAAGTCAACCTAAGGCAACTCTACTGTCCATGTGAAAGGTGGGGATAGTCTGAAAGACAAATTTTGAAAACTGCCACATTGGGAAGATGTGAACTGGAAGTATTCAGTGGGTTGTTGATAGTTTGTCAGCGTTAATCTCGTTAAAATGACATTAACGCCATAACCGCATTAGCAAATCTCAGTTAGCAAGTTAGCGCGAAATTCCCCACGCATGGGACTGCACATTGACAATGCGTTAGCTTGTTAATGCGTTAGCTCATTAACACGTTAGCGCCGTCCAGCCCCACGCACGGGGCGATCCGCGCTAACTCGCTAACGGAGATTTGCCGCGTTAATGCGGTTATGGTGTTAACGTCATTTTAACGAGATTAACGCTGACAGCACTAAATATAATATATAATGATAAGTCACTAAGATGAAACTAAGATATGTGTGTTTGTACGTTGACATTTGTCTGATAGGTTGAGATAGCGTCCACGCCCCTAACTTTAAGCCTTACCAGTAAAAAAAACGACAACTTTAAAAATCTCTTGAATTAGTCATATTTGTACGAGGCTAAAATTGCTAATTTCACGGCTGAGGCTGGTCATTTTAACATTTAACATTCACACCCTTTAATGATCTGTAATTATTTGGCCTCAGCACATAATATGTTGAAACCTAGGCCTGAACCCTCCACGACCGAGGCCAGTGTTTCAATGTTTGGCATGACTTGCACATTGCCGTGGCCCCTGCCAGCCTCTTACTAGGGCCAAACTCTTTCTTTTTTTCTCAATGACTTAAGCTTCAGTAACAGTTGCCAGTTTCCGAATGAGTGGGCAGGATAATAGTGCTGCTGACGCCACAGGAACACAGGAATACTGGGACGGATTTAGAAATGTAGGCTTTTTAAAGGTTGATAAGCCTTGCTGGAGGACGACTGAAAGTGTTTGCGTGTGTGTGTGAGTTTGTGCGTGTGCCTGCTCTCTAAGTGAATGAAGAAATGCGACCATATTTTTAGTCTTTTGCCTGTTGCTTAGCGACCATCTATCTGCTAGCCGTTGTCTTCTTGACTGTTGCTGGTGTGTGCGAGACACTTCATGTGTGTGTTTGTGTGTGTGAGAGAGAAAGAGGTTTTCTTATATTTCTCACTTGCCCTTGTTCTAATGAATGTGACAGACTATGGACGACTGTCACGTTTAAAAAAAGGAAATAAGTTGTTTAGCTTTCAGTTCTCATGCAGCTTGATTCTTCCAGAAGATTCTCTAATTTGGTGTTTTGACAATGGTGATAATATATCAGTCCAAAATCTCAAGTCTGTTCGATTAATTTGAGATTATTTGACTGCTCAGACCATTCCAGTCATCTCTCACAACTGATCAGTGGGAACGTTGCTGAGACCACGCCCACCAGGATTTCATTCTAGGACAAAAGTGGCCACATTTGCTTTGCAGTGACCCTTCCACTCACCTAATGGACCTAAACAATGTCAACACAATGCCCCTGTCACACGTATGTTACTCAACATGTGTTTTTTGCCTCCCGTCGTTTGCATGTGTATCCATTGTATGTCTATGTCTGTCTGTGCCTTTTTGTGTGCTGGTGCACCTGTGTGGGTTGTAATCTCCTTACAAGGGCTCACCCCACGTGTCCCTAGCTGACTCCCATATGCTAGATTAATGAATTTGAATGCCAACCTGACCCACAGTAAAAAGGCCTGGAAATTTGATTTTCTCCCTTGTGTACATGCCTGCATGTGCGCCTGAAATGGAGATAGAGAGGCAGGTAAATTGTGGCCGGTACTCTACCCCCATCAGGTGTCTTTGTGTCTGTACCTGTCAAATAAGATTATATATATAATCGATCTGGCTGTCTATCGAGACTGGAAAGCTGGCACCTTTCTTTAAAAACGAATATGCGTGTGTATGTGAGTGGAGTTTGGCAGTGCCTGTCGTACACTGAGGTCACAGACTCCACATCTCTTGACTGACTGATGACTACAGGCACACACGCTCTTGCACACAATATTTCATCATCAATTCATATGAAAAAATTCAGAAGATGAAAATGGAACCATGTGGAAAAAATCTAACACTTAAAAGTATTTACATTGTGACAACAGCTGTTAAAAATATTTAACTCATTCAATCAAGTGTAATGATATGATTTGCAGCGTGTGTGTGTGTGTTCTAGTCCAGCTATCATAGTGAGGACCAGATGGTATTGTAGACCACTACAGTAAGAACATTTTGGAAAGTGAGACCCTTTTGGTCTGTCCTCACTTTTTCAACCGGTTGTGAAAAAAGGGTCTGTGCCTGTGTTTGTTTTGTGGGGTTTAACAGATGTACTGCATCTATCTGAATAGATAATATCTGAATTTTGAAATGGAAAGATTATTTAAGAGTATTTGTTTTCAGGTAAACCTGGAAACCAGCAGCAGTATTATGCTATTGTCATTCGTTCATTTTTCCAAGATCTATTATTCCATAGTTTGTATTATTTTTCAAACTATTATTTGATCACATAAATATCCAGGAGCTGATCCATGTGGAAAATAGAAGACATGATTAAATTATTTAAAAATTAAAAATTAAAAAAAAAAAACATGAATAAATACAGACAAAACACCTAACCTTGAAAAAAATGAATGTTATTCATTACTTATAAGTCTAATGAGCTGAGTATTAATAGTGTAAATCATTACTACAGAGCTATTTGTCAATGATAATTTGACAATATTTTGTCTGTATTCATTTATATAGAGTAAAAATTTATTTCAAGAACTTTGAGTGTCTCGGTGCATGAAGACATCAGTCTGTTTCACACAGTGACGAGTCTGTTGTATACTTTACCAAATGTTTGCTTATATATGTAAAAAATCTGTTGTAACACCTGAACAAATTAACAAAGAACACATTTTTAGCATTTTTGTGCTTTGCCACATTTCTGGTTTGAAACCATATGTAGTGTATCCATGTGTGAAAGACAAGAGTGTTTCTCCCTTTTTTTCCAGTTCTCACCCCTAGCCACTACTTTGCTCTCTACCTTTTTTTTTTTTTTT
>NW_005187612.1:181390-182310 GCF_000239375.1 Pundamilia nyererei
TGTGTGTGTGTGTGTGTGTGTGTGTGTGTGTGTGTGTGTGTGTGTGTGTGTGTGTGTGTGCATATGTGTGAGCTGTTCATATCATACTGTGCAAGAGTGTGTTATTGCATGAATTAAAGTCATTCAGAATACAGCGTTCGATGTTGGAAATGTCGTAGTAAAGAGTATTTTTAAATGCTGAAAATGACATGATATGAAACATGATATATAGACCAAACTTTTCTTTTCTTTTTTTTCAAAAATTAAATAAAACGTGACTGGAAAATGCTCAGAAATGTGTTTCTTTTCTAATAATGGAGAGAAAGTCTTTTTTCACCATTAAGATGCTTATTTTAGTAAATAAATCAATCATACTTGAGATAAGTGTTTACCCTGAGTGTATACCTGTAATTGCAATCATCTATAAAAATGTTCATCTACAGTTTCTGCAGCAGACATCCAGAAAAAGCAATATTTTACTTAATTTAGAAAATTAAAAGCCATTTTCAGGCTGAGAGTTTTAAACTTAAAACCAGATGACAGTTTTTTGTTACATGGTTTGTAACAGTTTTTTCATTAACATTAATATTGGCCTGTAACTCAAGGATCTAATGATGTGCTACTCTGAGAGTGGGTTACCTGCAAACCTGTGAACATGAATGTGTCATCAGCAAACAAAGTCATCAAAATGATTGGCCATGTTATCACTAAAACAACATTTGTCTATTTGAATATATTTATGTACGGGATGGTTAAAGCTCAGGGGGTAGAGTAGGTGGTCTACTGATCGGAAAGCTTGTGGTTCAATCCCCCAAGTTGCTCTCCGATGTATCCATCAGTGTGAATGAAGGTAAGTGTTAGATAGAAAGATTAAAGTGTTTGTGTGAATGGTTGTGAATTGGTGAATGAGGTATGCTGGGGAGAGTAGAAAAGTGAAATAT
>NW_005187612.1:183799-221093 GCF_000239375.1 Pundamilia nyererei
ACTGTAGCCCAGAAGAAGCGTATAGTATAGCTTTTATTTTGGAAAGATTTCTCTGTAATAAACTCTCTTTTCCAAAGATGAGTGATTTCTCGATCAGGTAGATGTTTTTATTTTTTTATTATTTTGTTGTTTCAGCAACAATAAATTTAAAAACTGTACTTTTGAGTTAAAATTTATATTTATAATTTTAATAAATGACAAATTAAAAAGGCATGAACATTTTTGTATCAAAAAAATATCGAACCGAACCGTTAATTTTGTGTCTCGTCTCACCCCTAATATACATACATATATATATATATATATGTAGGAAAACACAGTTCAATTGCGTTACCCTTGTAAAAAAGGTAGGATGAGTTCAAGCTGCAAGCTCTACTTCTTGGTGCATTATGTTTTCACATTAATTTCAGTGAACTGACACAACTGCCTGACACTTAATTATCTCGTCAGGATTCAGCACAGCTTTTCAGCTGCTATCTAACCCGGCAACCCGAGAAACACCATCATATTTATAGCAAAGCTAGAGGGGATGTTTGCTGGAAGTTTCCACACTCACGCATGCAAACAGACACACACACACCTGAGACCTGACCAGCACAAGCGATGTGTTGCTCCGCTAGCCAATAAACAGCTCTGCTGTGGTTCCCTGATTTGCTTTGCAGCACTTTGGGAATAGTGAGGTAAGAGAGCTTTCACTCTAGCCGCATAATAGTCCAGGTGCTAATCTCATGTGCTTTTCATTCACTCTCAAGACTGACCTAATTAAAGAGGAAAACTCTCAAACTTTGACACAGATGCTTGAAACTAGTTATGTTTTGCATGATTTTACTTTGCTGGATTCTCTCCCTTTTTCTCGTTCTTCTCTGTCAGTTTCTCAACAACGGAGTGGCAGCTGTTATTCCCACGGCAAGCTGCCGGTAACCACAACGGTGAGGCATGTCTCCATCCTCCACTGGAGGAGAACGAGACAAAGAGTAAACACAACAGTCTTGAGGGAGAGATACAGGAGGAGAGGAGGAACAAGAAAGAGGAAGATCCAGACAGACAAAACAAGAGACTGGGAGAGGGGCGGAAGAAAGAGCGCTACAAAGTGTGAGAGGAGGAAGACAAAAAGAAAGGCCGGAAGAAGGAGAAGAAGGGTGAATGTGACCAGAATTTGAGCCAGAGTGGAAACCAGTGGACAAATCGAAGCGTGAGAAAGAAGTGATGGAGTCGGTGCTGACACAGAATTATCCTGTGGGATGAGGAGGAAGACGGGGAGTGACATGCTGCAGCGATCGCCTCCTCTCATGGGTCCAAATGTTTGCCTCTACGCATAAACTGATTTTGACACTTCTTAGTCGTTTAATTGGCTCTGCACTTACAACAAACAACTTCCTATTAGTATTCACCAAACCAAATGTTGTTTTGCACACAGTAAAGGGAGGGACACCTCAAGATTTGTTTGAGTCATCTGCACACATGAAATAAAAATGACTAAGCAGGTTTGGAAGAGGCAAACGTGGATTTCCATTTACTTAATTTTCCAGCACATCAGTTCATGTTGTATGTTGAACTGTGGGTATTGTTGATGAGATATATACACTTTAAATTAAAAAGCATAATCACCTGCCTCTCTTTGGCTGTTGGAATGCAAAAGTACTGTTTCAAATCAAAAGCATCTATCTTAATAAAAATCTGTTTTTCAAAATAAGGTAACTGAGGGATGCCTTTCCATTATAGGCAAAGCAAGTGTAACTAATATGCACAATGCAGCTTGTTTGCTTATTTGCAGGGTGCAAATGAGGAGGAAACATGAAGGGAAAATAACAATCTGAGACCCGTGAATAGTGCTAGAGAAATGCAGGATCATGTGGGAAAATAATAGGTAGAAAAAGGAAATGAAATGAAATGAAGTGGTTAACCTAGAAAAGATAAGAGGTGCAAATGTAATAGATTTCACAGATGAACTGATTTGTTTATGAGGTTATGAGTAGTTTTGAAATGATGCAGGTGATTACCAAAACGCATTACTGTCGCTGGATAAACTGTGAGTAATCCCTCGAACCAGCCGTCTCCTCAGAGGCTCTGATTACGGAGGATTTGCAGCAGGTAATCAGTGACGGATTATATTTTCAGCTAACCTTCCTTACCATGCCCAGTAGCCACAAAGAAGGACAGTGGAAATAAGAGAAAGAAGGAAGGGGTAGAGATGGTGGTGTAAGGAGCAATGATTTCTGGTTGGATACTACACCTTCTCTGCTTATGGTTATCACAAAAAGGTTCCCTTCTCCAGTGTTTGTGTATGTGTGTCTGTACTGAACAGAGAGGAGCTGCTGGTCTTTGTTACTCTGCTTTTATATTGCAGATCGAGTTTGGGTTCAAATGTGTTTTTACAGAAAGTTACAACCAATCAAGAATATATAGTAATTTTATTTTAATGGCTTACAGTTTGCTTCCAGAAGAACAGGATGATGCGATTCTCACAAGGACTGGGTGCTGCCCCTCGGCAGGCTTCCAGTAGTCAGCCAGTAAGATAAATACACAGAGCAAATTTTTTTAGTGCCAAACAGTGGATGGACTGAGAAACTATGTCTGCTGGAAAAAAAATTAAAGGAACACTTTGAAAACACATCAGATCTCAGTGGGATAAAATAAAAATCCCACTGGATAGCTGTACTGATATGGACGGAGTCATGGGTTAGGAATAAAAGGATGCCACATTGTTTGTAAATGAAAAGTATCAACTACAGACGGCTGAGTTCAAAGACACCCCAAAAGAATGATGCTGCAGCCTTGACCATTTTGCTGAAATTTCATTGCAGCAGCTCAACATGGTACTCAGTAATTTGTATGGCCCCCGTGTGGTTGTATACATGGGTGACAATGTCCATAATGGTAAATGGCCTGTATTTGTATAGCGCTTTACTTAGTCCCTATGGACCCCAAAGTGCTTCACACTACATTCAGTCATCCACCCATTCACACACTGGTGATGGCAAGCTACATTGTAGCCACAGCCACCCTGGGGCGCACTGACAGAGGCGAGGCTGCCGGACACTGGCGCCACCGGGCCCTCTGACCACCACCAGTAGGCAACGGGTGAAGTGTCTTGCCCAAGGACACAACGACCGAGACTGTCGGAGCTGGGGGCTCGAACCGGCAACCTTCTGATTACAAGACGAACTGCCAACTCTTGAGCCACGATCGCCCCATAATGGTCTCTTGGGGGATCTCCTCCCACATCAATGAGCTTCTGGATAGTCTGAGGTGCAACCTGGCGGGGTCAAGGGGGAGAGGGGGGGGTCAGGTTACACACACACTTACTTGATATAGTCCATCCATATCAAGTAAGTGTGGGGACGAGTCAGTGGAATCCTTCGTCCTCTTGCCACATGAGGTCAAGCATTGTCGTCCACCATGAGGAATGCGGGACCACGTGCACCAGCGTAGGGTCTGCAGGGTTAATGTGTTGTTGCCTAGCCCGTAGAAGTCGGTGCATCCCTCCATGGGTATACAGTGGCAGTTTAGGAGCAGATAGACTTCCTGATGATGGGTTAAGGACCTTCCCGAGCAGGGATGGGCAACTCCAGGCCTCAAGGGCCAGCGTCCTGCAGGTTTTAGATGTTTCCTCGATCCAACACATGATTCAAATGGTTAAATGACCTCCTCAACATGTCCTGAAGTTCTCCAGAGGCCTGGTAACGAATTAATCATGTGATTCAGGTGTGTTGACCCAGGGTAATATCTAAAACCCGCAGGACACCGGCCCTCGAGGCCTGGAGTTGCCCACCCCTGTTCTACATCCATGTCCACCAGTGCAACCTCTGGAGTGACTACCAGCAACGACACTGACCCTAGCCAAATGCAAAACGAGAGAAAAACAGTCAGAAAAGACGAGGACAGAAAAATGTCAGTGGCCTCCACGTGCATCGTGCTGTTGCCCCTCTAGTGAGCCTGTCGTTGATTTCATTCACACCAAAGCAGCTGAAACTGATTAACAAATCCCTCTGCTACTTATCTGACCAGATCAATATCCAACAAGGATAACTGCTTTGGTGCTATACTCTGATTAAAAAGTGTTCCTTTCATTTTTTGACTGTGACACAGTCAAAGGGTTACACACACACACACACACACACAAATACAGTACAAGTCAGCAGAAAAAGTACAACAACAGAGTACAACACGTGCACAGCACCCAGTGCCTGTAACAGTCCTTTGTTGCCATGTGCTCTATCAGATATAAAACAACTACTTTTAAGAGGGGAGGCTGAAGCTGAAGGCTGCTCTCTCTTAATAATGCATCAGGGCAATAACATGTGTGCATTATACTGAGTGAACCAGGCAGGCTCAGAGAGAGTAATGACTGACATTTTTGTTACTTCAAGACCACAAGGTTAGTCGCATTAATCTTGAGCTATTTCTAAAGCAAGACAGGCCACCTCCCCCACATGAGATGCGTTTTTACTTTTCATTCAAGCACTCGGTGACTTTAGGATAGACTCTTGCTCCTGTCTGCTCTGATCATGTCTTTATGATGTTAATATTGTTATTGATGTCCTTGGGCAGATTGTTTCCTAAAGAGAGGTCAGAGGTGAGGCACAGCTGCGGAACGGCACCGATTATGATGAAGATTAAGGAAATGACGTTGTCCGTTTCAATCATTCTTTTCCTGTTTAGATTCACCTAATTAGATGATACCATTCTTGGGTATTTCCAATTTACAGTATTCTATACTTTGACTTTTCTACTATTCAGAGGCAAATACAGTAAATTCACCAAGTTTAGTGTTCTTTCACTTCGTGTAGTGTCTTATGGATTCACTCAAACCCAAGTACAGACTGAACAACAGCTGTTCCTCTGTTGTCTGTTCTTATCAGATCATTGCCATCGTTGCTTTGACATTTCCTACCCTAATAAACACTGCTGTAGACTAAGTACCAACTTGGGGAGGCAACAGCACTCCTCAGCAGCAGCAGCAGCAGCAGCGATCTCTCTCAGCAGGTCAATGCACCCTGCCAGAGTTCAAAACTGATCAGAAAAGACTTGAGAAAGTGGCTCGAATATCAGCAACAAAGCCCATGTACAGCGGCCCACCTTACAACCCACTGGATCCAAAAGACACCAAAGGATACCCACAGATTTACAAAGTGTACCTGCACTATAGCAGTTAGACTGGCAGAATATTTTAATCCACAATGAACAAAAACATATTAGTGTATTAGTAAAGTGAAAACTGTTGGACCCGTGATGGAGTGTCATCCTTTCCAGGTTACGTTGCCTTACCTTCTAATGTTAGCAAGGCTAAGTTCCAGCCACACTGTGATCCTGGTTGGATAGGTGGTTAAAAAGACTGTTGAATAGATGGATAGATTATATTAAAATCAAGCACAACAGTTTATTGTTTAGTACTACAGCACTTGAGGAAGTTTCTCTTGGCAATTCAGTACCTCTACTTGCTGTAAATAGTCTGAATTCAAGAGGGTGTGAAGGCAATGCTCTGCCTCAGTCATATTCAATTAACTCAAAACCCATTACACAACTAAAGATGTTAAATAATAGACACTTTTCATTACAAATGAATGGAAGGTACTGTATGTGCCTCAAAATCCTGGGGGAAAAAACTACATTAATGTCAAATTAACCAACAGCAGAAAGGAAGATGTTGCAGACTTGTTGGTGATGGTGAACAATTACCATCCATCGCAAAAACCAACCAAATGAATCAGGAAAGGTTACAGCCCATCAATGGAGGTTAGACATTTATTATTCAATGCTCAGTCTTATATCAGTTATGAACGAACAATATAGCATTACATCCAGATCATTGTATAGTATTCCCTTTATATCTCACAGTCATACACTACATACACAGTGTGAACAAGACTGGCTACACACCTTGTCTAATATATCACATGCTGTCTGTCACTAACTGATGTGTACAAACACAGCTGCAGTTTTTGATTAAACTGGTTCAAAAGTGAAAGATGGTCTCATTACTGGGTGAAACTGGAGGCAAGGAAATGGGGCACTGAGGCAAAAGGAATTGAAGAGGGAGGGAGGACAGAACAGCCAAAAGCTGTAGGGCCGGCCTGAGGGAGCAGAGTCACACCAAATGTCTGCGAAGAACAAAGTTGAGCAGTGTTTGTGCATGATGCTAAAGTGAACAGTGTCCAGCGTTATGCTAATGTGTTTGTGTCAGAACACAATAGTGTGCAGGTCTGTTTGAATGGGATTTTTTTTAAGGTAAGTGGGACAAAAACAAAAGGTTACAGCTCAAAGCTGACACGAAAAAAAAGAAAGAAAAAAAACCCCAGGGGCTCTATGCCTTTGGGAAGGAAACTAGCTAACGGCATTAGCACACAGACTGGCCTTCTCTTCCCTGACTGTGTGCCAAAGCAGCATAATGATGCACTCGACTAAAACAGTGTCACGGTAAAGAATTAAAGATCCTGATTGAGGAAATAGTTATAATTTAAAAGAGTTTTAACAACTGTGTAAAAAAATCTGACCACCGTATTAACTCTAGTAGCCCGTTGACTAGCAAAGATGCTAATTCTTTAGCATTCAAATTTAGTATTAAACCAATATAATTTAAAGTCGGATCAAAATAAAATGTCAAATCTAGACGTCAGACTGTAATCAGCAGAGCAATACTTTGGGCTAAATGCAAATATTAGCATGCTAACAGCGGATTTCATCATAGAAATTCTATATGATCGGCAACATTTGTGAACCTGCTATAAACACAAGGTTCAACTGGGCCATATACTGGGTCATATATTCCCATTTAGGCATCTACTCAAACTTGAAGAACTGGAAAAATGTTAGCTGTTGGACCTAGACACCGTTAAGAAAATTACAAAATTAACACAGATTTTTATAATTTCTTGATTGACTATTGTACGGATCTGATTTTTTATTTTTATTCTTTTTTAAATAGACTATGCAAATACTTTTACATTTATTTTTCACTTGCTACCCTTTACATGCCAAACTATCAAAATATAATAATTTCACTGCCTTACTGGTGGTTGTTGCCAGGCCGGTGGTGTTTTTTCAAATTCTTCATTCCATATTTAGGGGTGAATCAAATAAAATTTCACGAACGATACAAATTTTTCAAAGTTACATATGGGCGACATATGTTGACACCTAAAATAAACACACATGGACAATTTAACATTGCACTTGCAGGGGATGAAAAATACGGAAATCAAAAGAATTGGGATTTATAATAAAATGTTAATAATCTCAGTGTGTGACGATGCTCGTGCAAAGACTGGCCCACTCATGAAGGAGGAGATACATACATCCTATAATCGTTATATTAAGAAGACTGGACTCCTCCTCTTTTCCCCCTAGCCTCAGAAGGTGATCCCACCCATATACTTAAAATAAATTAATATTAAGCTGACATCTGTAAACTGTTTTAAAATCTTTGTCTTAGCTCATCTATAAAGACACTGTACATCATCTGTAAAGCCATTGACAACATGAATTTCTACACAAAAAGAAAAAACGAATTTGAAATACTGTAGCCTACTTATTCACTTGCATACACAGATACATTTCCTGTGAACAGCAGAGAAAAGAGTTGCATTATTAAATTGGAGTTCCACATGGAAATCTCAGATCTGCTTAGAAATGTCACTTCTGGCAAGCGGTGCATGACTTGTGTTTGATTTCTCACTAAAATTTTGAAATCTAAAAACTCATTTAGGATGCGATGACATTTTCCATCCAAAACCCAAAAGAACAGTACAAAATAAATCCAAGCTCAAAGTGCAAAGAGGAAAACTTTTCTTGTACACAAAATAAACAACGGCTGATACGTTACACAAAAAGTAAAATCCTTAGAAAGTAGTTGCATTGATGTCGGCGTCACAGGAACTAAAGGTTTTTATATACACGTAAAATAGGGTAAAAGTGCATTTAAACATAAAGAGATGAAAAATGGGATGTACGTTTCTCCTCAAAAACAGGAATGGAAAAACCTCGAGTACCCAATAGTCATGACTTTATGATGTTCAAGGACATTAGATAGTGTTAACTGGATATGGAATGTGTTTGACTTTTGTTTCTCAGTGCTTTTTTCCTCTCTTTGCTCCTCCCTCATCCCCAATAAGCTGAGGCAGATGGCTAGCCTCAGTGGGCGTAGTCAAGCCAGAGGTAATTTCCTGTTAAAAGGGGGTTTTTCCTTGCCACTGTTGCCAAGTGCTTAACTCTTTGTTTTTTTTTCCCCTTTAAAATATTATAGAGTTTCGATCTTACTATGTAAAGTGCCCTGAGATGACTTGTACTGTGATTTGGCACTATAAAAAGTAATGAATTAAATTGCTTGGACTAAGCTGACCTTTAAAACAGACGACCTGCGAGGAGTATGTTGATATTTTTGGCAAGTAAAATTATTTGAGACTGGTGAGTTTCACCTCTGAGACCAACGTTGGAAATAAAGGCTCAAATCTATAACACACTACACAAATAAGCATGCACATGTAGGTCTACTCTGTGGAGCATGGCACAGAAAATCATCAGAGCCTGTCGCGGCTATCCTACTGTTGACCTATATGAAAAACCAACCAAGGCAAAACTGTTATTAGTTTCAGAGATTTCCTTTTTGAGAACAAAGAACAGCGCCATTAAATCGTCAGATATATTAAAATGCCAAAAAAAATAACACACATACTGAGTCTGTGATGGGGGACTTGATATGAAGGGTTTCATTTTTCAGCAGCCTGAATAGACACAGTCTTTCATCAATAAAGACTTGAATCACAATAAAAGACAAAAGGTTGTATAAAATTCAGTTTCAAAAGATGACAGTTTACATGATGTGTGTGAAGGGGGCAATCAGACAGACAATACAGGCAGCCAGTGCTCATCGAAGGATGGACGCAGGAGAGGACAAGACAGGACTCCCAAAACGTCATCCAATAGTTATTTTCTTTGAGAAAACATTTAAATGAAACCCACGTTTCTCTTCTCAGCCGTCTTTGACCTCTCTCACCTCCATCTTTCACCAGCACTTGTGGTCAGTAGTAAAATTCACATACAGCTAAATACCTACACGGTACACAAAGAAAGTACCATCGTTTCCCCCTTCGATGAGGACGAGAAAAGAAAACAAAGACCGCTGCTGTTAAACTGACAAAAAAGTAAAGAGGAAAAAATCAAAAGCAAAAATCAAAATATATACAGCCAAACAGGGAGCTCTGCTAGAGACAGAAACTGATATTTAACTTAAATGTACCATTCAGTTTGTACATCACAATGCCACACACCATTTTTGGCTATCCAATACAGTGAAGGAACTGTGTGGGAAGGGCATATTTAAGCTAACATAAAATGTACATGTACCTTATGTCCATTAAAAAAAAAAAAAAATGGAAACATGCAAGTGGTATTTTTGAGGCTTTAGTGAAGTTCAAGCAGCATTAAATAATTAACACCACGCTAATAGAAAGCCTTAATTTAAAAAAAAGAAGAAAAATGAGTGCATTTTTACATTAAGATGTCATAGTGCCGCTCTGTGTCATCATCAGACTGTCGTCTACAGTAGTGACACTACTTTAGCTTTTGATGTCTTTCTCCAGTCAAACTAACTGCACCAACAGAAGTGCATACACACCAACTCTCCCCATTTAGTAGGAAGTATTACTGTCCCCACAAGCAGATGCCTCATCAACAGATTAAGTTCTGGCCACACACACATACACACTCGAATTCCCTTGAGTGTCGTAATCTCTGATATTTGGAAAAAATTATTTTGATTTGTCCCTATTGTGCGTTAAATACGCATCTATGTGGAGCAGATTGGATGGGATGAGGATTTTAGAGACTTTGGGTTTCTGAACCAATAAACTGTGTATGTGTGTCGAGAGAGATGCCCACATGTTTTAGAAAGCGAGTGTTGCGTCACCAAAACCCCTCATAATTTGTAGCCAGATGGATGTGCGCTCATGCCCCCTCCCTCCTCTGCCCCTTCCTCATTGGCTGCAATTTCATGGAGGGTTAAAGGGCAGAGGCTTCATCCCCACCGATGACGCGGTAAATCCAGGTGTGCATGTGCAGGCGTGTGTGTTGGGGTACAGTCTAATAGGATTATCAGGCTGCATGCACAGACAGCTCAAATCACCAATTTTAAAAAAATAAAATGGATAAGGCTGTAGCACCACCTGCTGGTCAGCCGCTGTAATTACAAATAAAAGTTCAGCTGTAATGGAATTTTAAAATCACCCTTTTCCCGCTTTATCCGTCCTGATACTCACATGCTCACATCTGGGATGCATTTTTCTAACCTCATAACAACTGGGAAAAATAAAAATCTCCTTTGGCTGTTTCCTTTCCCCGTCTTTCTCAAGGACGGGGTGTGAAGAAATAAAGCTGATCAAATTTGTAGTGAGAAGTACCCCTTTACCATTACTCTCAGCAGCTGGGAGCTACTTATGTGGTTTATAATTATGCTCCCCCCTCTGCACAGGTTAAAGCTTTCCAGAAACGTCCACAAAAGAGGTTAAAGCCATTATAAGCCTGGAAAAAAAGATGACTGACCACACAAAACAATAGGAATGACGGGGGGGCGACATTAAAAGCAAGACAAGAAAAGAACAATGAAACAAAACAGCTCTGGTTACGATTCTTATGAATTATTCCAACATAATCCACAATGAGTTTTCTGACAAAAACGGCCAAAATAAAAAATAATATAGCTCTGTAGACAAGACCAAAAAAGGTCAGGATTAAAAAGAAAGAATAAAATTAGTAAATATTCTACATCATTACTATCCCACATTACAATCACTATAGACCCCTGTTGTATATTCCTTTGAACGAGTAAAAGTTTTAATTGAACGACATTTCTGCGTCTGACAAGACGGGCGTGGTGGACGAGGAAGTGGAATCGGCCAGAGAGACGGTGCTATTGTCCCGGCTCCTGTGCAAAGTGCTCCGACTGGGCGTTGACGAGTTAGAGGGCGTGGAGCAGTTGGAGGGCAGGCCCGAGCCTGTACTGGGACTGCTATGATTGGACAAGGCGGAGAACAGCGCGTTCTTTTGGAGATTTTTGTTTTGCAGCTCGAGCTGTAGGTGCTGGCAGATCTCCTCGGGAAGGCGGTGATACTCCTCTTCCAGTTTCCGATCCAACTGAGACTTAAGCTGCAGACGACACGGAGGCAAAATGTTAACACATTTTCATTTCAGCTACAACAGGAAATGACTGGAATAAAGAAACTGACTGTATATAAAAGATAGCTGTAAACATCGTATCTATTTGAAATCAGACATTTAAAAAAAGTATTCGCTGAAGGTGGAAGCAGCCTCATTATTCACATTGACTTCTAAACAGCTGATCTCCTATTTGCAACCAGTGGAGTCGCCCCCTACTGGTCACTAGAAACAATGCAGGTTTAAAGAACTTCCGCACTGGTTTCATTTTTGTGATCCTAAAGTGAGAGTTTAAAAATAAACCCCTGGGCTTATCTTTGTCATTTTTTTATTTCTATTTATAGAGATGCCAGCATTGTTGCTACATGTATTTCTAACTTTGGACAAGTTGGAGATTTTTTGCAGATCAAACTTTTTTAGTCCCGCTTCTTTTGCTCACCTGTGGAAGCTCCTCGTCTATCCGTTGTAGGACGTCCCGATGCCTCTGCAGCAGCTTGTCGTCTCTCCTGGTCTGCGCTTCCTCCAGCTGGGATACAGAAAGGAATAAAAAAAAAAAAAAAAAACAAAGACAGAGGAAGTGCTTTGAAGTTGATATCAATAATAGAAATATGAGCTACAAACAAGAAAAATGGACTGCTGGTGATAAAAGATGAAGTGTGTGTGTGCTAGGGCGAGTACTCACCCCACGGATTAAAGAGACAGAATCTTGAATGTGTTTCCTGTTGATCTCATTCAGTTCCCTAAAGAGAAAAATATAAGGATGAAAAGAAGAGTGAGGAATTCAATTCTTTAAGATAAGGCTGACTTTTTCTTTACTAATGCTTAAAAAAAATTATTACGATTCAGCCTTGTCTTTTTCACGGTTCTTGGCTTCACTGATGCTGTTTAGTCGTTTCCTGTCCAGGATCTTCTGGAGTTCTTTCTTCTCCCTGCAGACACAGTGACACACAGATAGTAGGTCCAAACAAGGACTATCAAATCAATCTTGCAGATAAAGCAAAAATGAAATATACCATAGTAGCTAAAAGGAGATTGTCATCCCCCAAACATCTAATACAAATTAATTCTGACTCAGCTTTTTCCATTTGATCATTCATGTTAAATTATAATAACATAATAAAAACAAAACAAAAACTAGAAATAAATCTAAAAAAGGAGCGTCTTTTTTTGGTTTCAGTAAGACGTCTGGCTGCTGCATTTTACACTTTGTTGACTCAAACAAGTGTATTATAAAAAATTGGTGCAGAGGTTTTTACAATATTGGTGCTCAGATGTGGTGTTTTCAGTTCGATAGACACATATGACCCATAAGTCATATTTAGCTGCTGTGGCATCCAGCATTTAATATCCATTTAATAGTCCTTTAATGTACTGATTTCAGGAACGTTGGTGGGATTTTAAAACATTTAAAAAGACATACATCTTCGTCCGTCTAGCAGTGAACATTCACACTATGCCTGCATGATTGACACGTGCAACATCCCCCCCAGTGGTAGAAATGGACCGACGTACTTCTCGCATAGTTCCTTGACCTTTTTCACCTGAGCTGCTTGGCATTCGCTGGTAATCTCCTTCAACTTCTGGTGGGCCTAGAAACACAGCCCAGAAAAGACGACCTGTTAGCAAATCACTGCACTTTTTACAACATTGCTTCAAATCACTGACATTTGTTTATGCACAGCTCTATTAAGGTAACACCACAGCATTTCAACCAGGTTGAGGTCTGGACTTTGATTGGCGCATTGTGACACAACTACTCAGGCACTCTGTTGTAGGTTGTCTGCTGTGCTTGAGCTCAATGACCTGTTTCGTGACCCAGTTTCAGCCAAGCTTTAGCTTTTGGACAGATGTCCTCACGTTTGTCTCTAGAATACTTTGGTGTACAAAGGAGTTCATGGTTAGCTCAGTGACTGCAAGGTACCCAGGTCCTATTGCTGCAAAGCAAACCCAAATCATCACACCTCCACCACCATGCTGGGTGTGAGTCATAAACTTTAACATTTAACACGCTAACTGAGGTCTGCAGAGCCTGAGATGAAGTTTTGGCAGTTTCTCTGAGCATTCCACGGTTTGAAGATCGTGGCATTGTGTTAACACACACGAGAATGCTCCAGCACAGAAAACTGACAAAACATTCGCTTTTCTGGAGGTTTTCACAGTACCTGATGATAAATAATCAAGTGCGCTTGATTAGCAGCCTGGCATGTGCTTACCAATTACAATTACCCTTTTAAATCTTATGGAAGTACTAGTAGTTCACAGCACTGTACATGCAAGAGCTGTGTGTGAGCGTTTATGAGAGAGAGATTACCTCTTGCAGGTGTGTTTTTTGCTTCTCTCTTTCGATTGCAAAAAGCTCTTCACGTAGTTTTAGGAGTTGCTGCATGTGAATCTCTTTCAGCTGATTCTTCTGCTTCTCCAGATCATCCAAGGCAGCCAACTCGCTCTGCACCAGTTCCTGGGACTCACTGAGGTACAATTTCAGGTAAGCAATTTCAGTATCTCCTTAACACATTTCATTAGCATTCTTTTGAAAAAACTATTTTCCATCACTGGTTCCTTTTTTCATATTTTAGGATTTTTCCCCCCAACATCAGGGGAAAAATTGCCCAGTTACCCCCCATGTCCATCCTTACCTTTTCTTGAAACTGCGTTTGAGTTGTTTCTCAATCTGGCTGCGTTTCCTTTGGGTGTCAGACTGAAGCTGGGTTTTCTGGTCCTTACTTAGATTAGACACCTACACAAACCACAAAAACCAATTTATTTTTGCAGCACAAAGGCAACAAGCAACAAACTGATACTTCAATTACTAGTTTCGATAATTAAATCCGTCTGTGCGTACCTTCTTCAGATGTTTCTTGCGCAGCTCTTTGAGTTCTTTTCTTTGTTTTTTAAGGAGCTTTTCATAATGTTTATTCTGCTGCAGCTCCTCTACAGACTGAACCTTGACATCTGACAAACACACAAACCAGCGTAAATATTGCTGTAAACTTGTCATTTCCATCTTGGCCAGCCTGACCACAAAATAATTTTTGCACACTTAGCTGTGTGTGAGATTTCTGTGAAATGAGTTAAATGAATAAGCTGGGATGACCTTACCTGTTAGGACAGTACCTATGAGGTCCTCCTTCTGAGATTGTACTACGCACAAAGAGAAATAAACACAAGAGGAGACACACACACAGGGCGCATGAAATGGATGATGGACGAATGACTCAGATGCAAATAAACAGAACTTGATGCCCCTGCTAGAAAAAAAAAGGACTGTAAAAGTCTTATTTTGAAAAGCCTGACGCTTTAACTTGTGAAAAACTGACATAGCGGACGTGGATGAATTACACACACAGTGAAAGTAGGTCATTTCACAGCTTTATCAAAGACACATATGTGAACATATTTCGTTAGGTAATTTCAACATATAATAGAGTCTTGGACCAAGACTGCACAGTGCTAATACACAGCAATACAGTTTCAAGATATCACAATTTCTATTACGCTATAGATGCAACTATAACAAGCAAACACATGTGCAGGTCTGTAGAATCTATACACTTAATCATTTAGACAAGGTTTGTGACTACCTGGTGCAGGTAACTTGATGACATCAGGGGGATCTTCCTTTGGGGGGGGATGGGGTGTTGGGGAAGGGGAGGGGATTCCAAATCCTGGACTGAGTTCTCTCTTGTTCTCTCCTTCTTTGGGCTGGTTGGTGAGAGGCTGGGTGAAAATGGCATGTAATGAATTAAAACCTACAATAAAAGTGTACAGGCGAAAGCAAAAGTAGAGTGTGGGGGAACTAATGTGATCAACATACCTGTCTCACCTCACTGTTGTCTTCTAAGAGACTAGCTAGCTGTGTCTCTCTCTTGTGCTTCTCACTGATATGCTTAATAGGGTTGGTGAGAGCTTCTGCATACTCTGAAGACACACACAGATATCCATGAAACAATATACAGGTTAGTGTAACTTCTAGTGCTGTAAACATGGCTGACAAAATAATAATATGAGAATAGTTTTCATTTTTAGGGTAGATTAATTTTTTAAATCCGTTTGTGGGAGTCATGCTAGCCTTTGCCCTCCATTTTGCCATGCTAAGCTAGGCTAGCTGGTTGCTAACTTTGATACCGCTCATGTCTGTAGAGTAAACAGTTTAATTTCAGGAAAACAGTAAATAAGTGAATTTCAAAACTAACCTTAAACTATTAAAATTGTTCCTTTAAAGCCACATGTTGCCATGTATATCATATCATAACAACTAGCCAACAAACAGAGAAGACAAACATGTTAGCTAAAAGTTAGCTAAAGGTAACAATTTCAATTTCTACTTCTGTTTTTTTAGCTAAAAAGGTATGAGACTTAGATAAGTAAGTATTTCCACAAAAAGTTATTGCTCAACAGATACAATACATATAAAGAAAATGAAAGTAATTAAAAAATAATAATTAAAAAATCCAGATCCAAACACTGAAGCATGGCTTGACCAAATAATAAAACACCTTCATATGCAAGTGGGCTAGAGACAAAACTATACACAAACATGTGCTGGCTAGTGTCATCTTCAGGGTGGTCAGGTGACCACACAGCTAAATCTGCTACTAATTATTGTTTAAAAGTTGCTTCTTTAAAAGTGTTATCTATAAGCTAGGTCGAGGATATATTTGGCAAACGTTGCTGAATGCAAGAAGAAAAGAGAAATGCCTCAAAGGTTTGTGGATGTAGTTTATTTTTAGCCTGTTTGTGTGACATATTAATCCAGAGTGATGCTTGCATGGTGTCATTACCCTGGTGTTCATTAGGGATGTAGTCCTGAGCTTCAGTATAAACCAGAAGTGACGGCAGCATAAGCGGCTGGTTTAGCTCATTCTTCAGGTTGATGTAATGGTAGCCTAGAAGGAGGAAGAAATAAATAACTGACGTTCGTACAGATGGTAAAAGACCATGTACGATGTTCCCACTGAGTGCAAATAAAGTATCAGTGATGGCCTCTGATAGTGACTGTTTGATGCCAAGAGTGTTTATTTCCTTACCCGGCCTAATAGCCGAAACAGGAAGAATCCGGTGTCCAATGAACTTGCCGTTTTCCTCAAACACAGCTATTCTCAGAGAGGCCAGTGTAGGGAGGACCACCTGGAGAGTGTTGACACCACGAGAGAAGTTTAGAGAGCAAGAGATAAAGGTTCAAAAGATATGCGAACCCTGCTCTGTTCGTCTGTTACCTTGTTAAAGACAAACATTTCATCATCCCACACAGGGTCCAGCGAGTTCCCATTAGATGTTTTGGTTCTGTACTTCCTTTTTGTGTCAGCTGGAAGTCCAAAAATGTCCACTTCCACATACACACCAACCTTCTTATCTGTCAGGAACTGGCCTGAGATCACCTGGTAGATGTTGGGTTACAAATTTGTCATTTTTTCACTCACGGGAGCAACGAAATTGCAAATACTGAACTCAGATATGTCTTACTTTAATTTTGACCGTGTTAGCGACTATGCCGTCTACTATGTTTTCTGTGAAAGGGTCAAAGTGTTTGTCTGTCCTTCTCATGAACTCTGGCTTCAACAGGTAACCGCTCAGGCCATTATACTCAAACACACCCATGTTCAGCTGCATAGGAAGGTCTAAGAGTAAGGAAGAACAAAACAGAGCAGATATTGGTATCAACCAGCATCAAAATTCCAACCTTTAATCGACTAAAGACTTTGAAAGACAACCAAATTAAAACAACTTTACAAATACATAAACCACAGTAATGATAAATGCATATTATTCATAGCTATTAATAATTGTTAGAGCGTTTAGATGGTGCCACCAGGTGTTTGCAGAGTTTATTTAGCATCTTTTCACTCAAAGCTTAATTTTAGGCCGGTTGAATTTGTCACCATTAAGGCCAGTAAAAAATGGGTTGCCCATACTCAGGTGCCAGTTCAATCCAAGCAAACACTACGATGGAGTGGCTTCAGCCTGTGCTGGGGGACAATGTTTGTGTGGCATGAAGATTTGTTGTCCACTCTGAGTCCCATTGCATGTAAAGCATGTAAAAGGGTGGACCATTTACATGGAAACACCGTAATAAAATGGGAATGGTTGGTGATATTAAAGTCCTGTTTGTGGCACATTAGTATATGTGAGGGGGCAAACTCCTCAAGATGGGTGGTGACCATGGTGGCCATTTAGAAGTCGGCCATCTTGGATACAACTTTTGCTTTTTTCAATAGGAAGAGGGCCATGTGACACATCAAACTTATTGGTAATGTCACAAGAAAAACAATGGTGTGCTTGGTTTCAACGTAACTTTTTTGAGAAAGTGGATTGGTCGTCGTGGGCCAGTTGAATGGCCCCCAAGGTCTCCCGATCTGACCCCCGTAGACTTTTATCTTTGGGGTCATCTGAAATGAATTGTCTATGGTGTGAAGATACGAGATGTGCAGCACCTGAAACTACGGATACTGGATGCCTGTGCTGGCATTTCTCCTGCAGTGTTGCTATCAGTGTGTGAAGAGTGGGAGAAGAGGGTTGCATTGACAATCCAACACAATGGGCAGCACATTGAACACATTTTATAAGTGGTCAGAAACTTGTAAATAACTCATGAAAGAATAAAGTTACGTTGAAACCAAGCACACCATTGTTTTTCTTGTGACATTACCAATAAGTTTGATGTGTCACATGGCCCTCTTCCTATTGAAAAAACAAAAGTTGTATCCAAGATGGCCGACTTCTAAGTGGCCACCATGGTCACCACCCATCTTGAGGAGTTTGCCCCCTCACATATACTAATGTGCCACAAACAGGACTTTAATATCACCAACCATTCCCATGTTATTACGGTGTATCCATGTAAATGGTCCACCCTGTATAAAAGTAGCTCCATGTAGAATGAGGATAGTTTGAAGTTATAGGACATCATCAATATTTTTTGGGTTAGGGTTTGAAAACTTGAGTCTTTTTGGTGTTCCAAGTTAGTCCCAATTTGTTCCATGATGTGAATGCAAAGGGTTTGCTGTCTTACAGTTTAGGCTTAACTTTTAAACACATTCAGTTTCTTTATATCCAAGACTAAAAGTAGCACAACTTACCAAGTGTCTGGAAGTTTAGCGCCACCATCTGGCATCCAACATTCCAGAAAAGCTGAGGCATGTAGTTGGAGCTGTCTACTCTCGTTCCTTTAGGATAGATTCGGCTCAGCTGGTTCTTATTGTACCTGGAGGAGTCCTGCTAAGGATTAACACTGTATACAGAGGTAGAGTGTTGCACATGTGCAGAGACTATTTATTTATTACACACTGTAAACTGCACCAGAAAAAAAGAGTCACTGGTGTTTGGTCTAAGGTCGAGATCAAAACCAGATGAGACATTTTCCTCCATCAATAATGTCAAAAACTGTTGAGAAGGACTGACAGCGCAGCTGATATTTAGAGAAACACAGTTGTTTGGTTGATTTTCTACAGTCAGATGAGAAAACTGATACTACTTTCAATGTCCGCTAAAACTGAGGCTACAGTCTGATGGGCGGTTAACTTGAAGCACGAAGATTAGAAATGAGGGAGAAAAGCTAGCCAGCCTAACTACACAGACAGGAAAGTATGCCTACCAGCAGTTTTTGTGCGTTTAATCTTTATTCCTAAGATTTGAGAAAGTCAGTACACCCAGTAAATAATAATTCAGCAAGTAAATTCTCATGAAGCCATAAATTGTACTTTTTAAACCTTACCCAAATACTCCTTTTTACCACTTTTAAACTTAAGCTTGCAAGGATACTCAACAAACTCTATAGGGAAGCTCTTCAGGGCATCCATGCCTTTGGTTTCAACAAACGATGACATCTCAAAGAACCTCTTCCTCTCTGTTGAAAGAAATGAGAAGCAAAGGGGGGGAAAAAACAAGTCAGAATAACCTGTGACAAGATGATGCTACCTGCGAGTGAGTCTGTTTGGCTAATGAGCTACACCATAAACACGGCTGCTCCTCTCACTCGCAGTTTTTGCCTGATAAAGGGAATGCATCCTTCCTTTTCCGTTAAGCACGCACACACACACTTACTAGCTGCCCATTCAAAGGTCTTAAATTTGACGGGTTCAATGTAGTTGACGAGATTTGACATCTCCTCCGTGGCGTTCGCCTCGCTGCTGGCGGTACCCTGCGGGAGGCAGATACCACTAATCCATAAAGCAGCCTAATACCAGCCAGTCAAACAATCCATCAGTCCTCTTGCTGGCACCTACCTCGTCGGAGTTTGGCTTTTTCAGCTCTGCCACCGACTCGTCCTCCTCCTCCTCCTCGCTCTCTCCTTCAGCTCCTGGTAGGGTGTGATTAGAAAAAGTAACTTTACATAAGACAACTTCTACAATGTGCTGGGATCCTTTGTTTCTTCAACCCACCAATGGACTTCCGAGGCTCGGAGTCTTTCACCATCCTTTCAGCCAGCTTTTCCTCTCCATTGGACAGGAGTTGGCTTCCCTCTTCTGTCAGAGGGCAGTCTACACACGCAACAGCAAACTATCAGCTTAACAGGAATTCTTTTGATCGTCTACATCAACTTCGTTTTCAGTTACAATCATTTACCACATTACAAAGGCTAAGTTGATGTTATTATCCCAGCAGGGGAGAACGGGTGGTTGCCTGCACTTTACCGTTGTGAGGCGAAGACTGCTCCCCTGGCTCTTTGCGCCTTATGCTGCCACTCTCAGAGGGTCGGTGATGGTGATGTTTCTTCTTGTTTTTGATAAGAATCTTCCCCATCAATTCCTGCGGCGAAGGCAGCAGCTGACCTTCGCTCAGCTAAAATCACAAGGATAACACCATGCTGTCAGAGGGAGGAGAATAATGTAGTCGCATTGACGAGCTTCTTGATATTTAAATATAATGAGAAGAGGTATTTTAGAGCTACACATATTTGACTAGAAAATACGATTTTTGTGCTCCTTCTTTTCTGCAAGTTTTGCCCTTTTTCTTTATCATATTATATCGTTTTGCTTTTTGCTTTTCTTGCAAGCTATTCTACTTTACTTTGAGCTGTTCTACGGTTAACGTTATAGGTGATGTAACAGTAATTTTCTAGCTTTGGGGATAAATAAAGCATCTTTTCTTATCTTTACTTAACTGAATGAGCTGAGCAATAAAAAGAAGCACATGTGCCTTTATCTGAGATGAATAATGAGTCTGCGCTAAAAGAAGCAAAGCAAACAAGGTCACAGTTTTCAACAGTTTGGTAATGTTAAACTGGCCTCTATGACTCTTGAAACTAGAAATGCATAGGCTAAAATAAGTGTTGAAACTAAGTAAATATATCTCTAAAGGTCCTATTGACGTGAAATTCTCACCAGATGTCAGCAAGTGATGCAAGTGTTGAACGCGCTTACTGAAATGTATTTAATACTGAGCAAAAGCCTCCTGTATGGAGAAACTAGTCGCATGCTTTGCTAAGGTGTGATTTTGGCCCATTCATCCACACAAACACTCTTCAAATCCTGATTTTTTAAATTGGATCCGGGTCAGGTGATTGGCCGGGCCGTTCTAGCAGCTTTATTTTCTTTCTCTAAAACAAATTAAGTTTCTTTGGCTGTGTGTTTGGGATCATTGTCTTGCTGCAACATCAATCCTCATTTCATCATCATCATCATCATCCTAGCAGATGGCAGCAGATTCTTAATCAAGAATGTCTTGGTACATTTTCCATTCACCCATCCTTCCTTGTTAGCTTCCTTTTATCTGAAGCTTGCCAGTGCTGCTTTCTAGAACAGCCACACCACACCGTGATGTTCACATCTCCAAACTTCACTCTTAGTGTGGTGTTTTCGGGGTGAAATGCAGTCCCTTTGACCTCCAGACATGGTGTGACTTATTGCATCCAAACGGTTCAATTTTGGTCTCATCTGACAAGACTATAGACTCCCAGTATTTCACAGGCTTGTCTAAATGTTGTTCAGCAAACTTTAAACATGCTTCTTCAGCCTTGTATGATGAGCGTGCATACAGGGCATGGCGGTTGACTGCATGATTTATGGTTTTCTTTGAAACAATGGTGCCTGCTGACTGCAGGTCTTTCTGTAGATCTTGTGGGGACCACCTGGTCGTTGCTGGTTTATGGTGAAATGATGTCATTTCCACTTCTGGATTATGGCCTCAACAGTGTTTGCTTGAACCTTCAATAGTTTAGAAATTGTTCTGTAACCAGTGCCATTAGTATGTTTTGCAACAATAAGGTTGTGAGAGAGCTCATTGGCTTTACCCATGATGAGATGTTTCTACCTTGGTAATTACATTTTTTTATAGGCCGTCGGTTGGGACTGAACCGGCTGATACTTCTTGTTCGTTTGTTTGTGCGTTGTGAAACCAAAAGCCAAGCATGACGGGTCAGGTCACAAGCTGATCGGCATAAGGAGTGCAATCGTATTTGATGGTTTGTAAGTTGAGTAACACCGTGACAGACGAGTAAAAAGATATTAGTGTCTTAATAATTTGCCTTGAGGAACAGCAAATGTAATCATTAAAACTAAAAAAAAAACAAAACTTCAAAGTTGTTATATAAATAAAAAGGGACAAATTGTATATTTTTAGGGAAACAGAGAGACTCAGAAAGAGAGAGAAAGAGTGATCATCTAAAACTAGACTGAAGAAAACCAAACACATGACCTAAAACCCCCACGCATTCACACCACTGAATGTGGAACTACATGAGGGTGCTGCTAATTATCATTTAAAAACTCAATGTAGCCGTGGAAAAACATCAAAAGCCAACTTCTAGCCTATAGCACCATCAAGTGCAGTATATACCAAGATGATGCTCTATCCTTTTTGCTGATTTGCTTGTATCTGAACCCCCTCGCTGAGCAGATTATAAAACAAGTACATGGCTAAAGATTCAAATCTAGGCTGATCATTGGCTACCTGGTATAAATGGAGGTCTTCAAGTCATACACTAGAGCTATGTTCAGGCTCGTGGGATGTTGCCTTTCATTATAAACCCCATTAAAAACGCTGAGTACACATGAAACAGCTAGAAGCCTGTTATCTGTCTTTGCTAATACACTGTTCACTGAGTGCTGGGTTTAGAAACCTTGGGTTCTATCTGGGTGAACGGGGGGAAAAAAGCTTCAAGTTTTTCAGCCCAGCAGTGACCTGATCTGTTCAGACATCTGGAGTCATTTGGACTTTTACACTTTTAAGATAAGATAAAACTTTATTAAACCCTCGGGTGGGTTCCTCTGGGAAATTCGGTACTTTTACAAGTGTGGCAGCAGCAAATTGAGGGAAAAGCTCAGCATCCACATCAGAGATGACTTACTGGATATTTCTCCAATGGCTCGATGAGCAGCGCATCGCCAAAGATTGTCCTGCAGTACTCTGCCATCTTAGCCTGCTGCTTTGCTCTGAAAGGACAGAGGAAATGGTTGGTTGGTTGGTTGGTTGGTTGAGTGTCCTAAAAATCATTAACCCAATAAACCCTTCATTGGTTTAGGAATGTTTTGCACTCTGAACACTGCACATGTTACAGAGCGAGCATTTCCTTCAAAGGATTGGATTTGCATCTGGTCTGGTATTAAATAACCTGAACTCAAGCGTGCTGTGCTTATCCCTAATGCAAAGAGCTTGCAGAAGACCAAATCATCTGAATACTCCTGACAAAACACACAGACGTGCAACTTACGAATCTACGTGGTTTTCAAAGGACAGGATGACGGGGTATGGCGAGGTCTTGAAAGCACTCTCTGCTATGGCTTCAATCACTTCCTGCAGTCAAGACAAGAATGATTAAAAACTCAAAACTGGACACAATCCCTCAGCACAGGTTTTGTTTGTTGAAAATTACTCCACAGTAAATTTTTTACAAGAGTAAAAAATGACACAAAACTGCAACTGATCAAGCTGATCAAGAGGAAAACAAAAACGTCAAAGAGAGCAGAATTGTGCCTGTGACATTTCTGCAGCAGCTCCCACCTTAAAGGGGATCTCAGTGGTCATGGTGAACCCGTGGGTGATATAGGGTTCTTCATCTTGTGGTCGGCCCTTCCAGCAGTCCAGCTCAATACAGCGACAACCGGTGAGCAGCACCTGCCTATACATCTCCACCGAAGAATTCCCGGTCAGCTGGCCCACTAAGATACGAGAAGAGCTATGGGTTCAGAACCAAAAAGCGCCCAGCAAATGAACAATCACGCTTGCATGCATGCCGTTTACATGTCACACCTGTGAGGTACGTGTTGTGTGACGAGTTGATAAAGTAGTGAGAGAGCGGTTGGTTCATGTCGTCGATGATGTCCAGCCTCTCTGGAGGTACGATGGTGTTTTCCTCTCCCCCCAGATACCGACTGAATGCCTGCAAACTGATTTGGTCTGCAAGAAAGAACGCGATGACAGCGTTTCAAAACAGCCGGAAACATCCCAACAGATCAAAGACTGCTGTTCATCAACAGGCGCAGAGGGCAGCCAGATGTGATCGCTGCAGCAGGACAGCCAATCATCTCGCAGATCGCGGACTAACATAGTTATGGCTGTGCCGCTAATTTGTTCACAGGTTTATTAATATAATAACACAGATAAAGAACAGCCTTAGTACTTGACCAACGTTTTTTGGCCTGCTATTGCTTCATCAGGGTCATCAAGAACTATACTGCATACAGCACTTTAAATAACATGCGTGTTTGAGGAGAAAGACATGAAATTGTAATAGGTCAGTTTTAAAAACAACCAATCATATCCACTGATTCAGCTCTGAATAAAAGCCTGATGCCACACAGAGAGTTACAGACCTCTCTCCAGCTGACTGGTGTTGGTCTCGTATTTCTCCATGATCTGTCGGACTTGGTCTCTTTTCAGTGGGGGGTAGAGCACCTCGTTTAGTCTGGAGTCTCGCTGCCTGCGGTTGATGAAGTCCATTAGCTGGTCCAAAGAGATGAACGGCTTCCTCTTGGAGCCACTGGAGCAGAGAGAAAATAAGAGTCCGAGTGTATAACACGTACGCAAGAGTTTTACTAGAAATCCTAAGACTATAGCTAGAGCATCCTTAAAGCGCACCTTTCCTCAAAGATGCTCTGGATCTCAGGTCGAAGACATAAGTTGTCCAGAAGCTTCTGGAAGGCATCCCAGGTGATATCATCTGGCTTTATTCCCTCTGACTGAAGCAAAAAGACAGATTTGATTTTATAAACAGGCTCTGCCTCAAGCACACACATTGATAAGTTAATAAACAACAGACAGCATTACATTACACTGCTATGTGCTGTTGTCTAGAGAGAATATTAACAGGCTTTTATAAGCTGCATTGCTCTGAGTACCCAGCAGGAGGCTCCAGAGTACAGCAATCTACAGAGAAATGCTGACAGCACATTTTGCACAATCTGGTATCTCTTCAAGAAAAAAAAAGTCTTGTGACTTCAAACTGATTTTAGGAAAGATTGCACTGACTCACCAAAAAAAAATTTAAAAAATAAATAAATAAAAAACTAATTTTACCTCAAACCCACAGGGCTGAGGTACTGTACACAGCAGATACAAGCAAAGATTAGCAGAAAGTTGTTTTAGAAAGAGTCTTAGTAGAAAGCATGTTACCATGATTAACATTTTAACCGCAGGCACACTGTCGAGAAAACAAGATTCATGGCAATCTTTAGTTTGCTGTGTAAATTGGTTTATTTCCATTGTTGCTAAAATGAACTTCAAGAGGTTTTTATTGGGTGTGAAAGAAAGTACTGTAAGAGAAAGAGTTGCACTTTGAGTAATAATTAAAAAGTTTAGCAAAACACTACGAGCAAGTTGCAGTAATCAAAGCTAGTCAGTTAGCTAGCTATACTATGTTTAGCTAGCTATATGTAGTAGCTGAAGCAGCCAGTTTACCTGTTCATTTATTAGTTCACCTGTATTTTCAGTGCTTTCACCGCATTATTAACCTGTTTCATCAATTTGTATTTTAGTATGCAGTTATTTTATGTACAACAAAGGATTTACATTTGTATGTTAGCTTGCTAGGTGGTTTTTAACTCAGGGTAACATGTGGCTACAGATAAAAGCTAGAAATGTTAGAAGCTGTGTTTAAAAACTGTGAGGCCAATATTATTTGAATACAAACATGCCTCTAAGAGCAGCATGTTAACTGTTGTGTAAGAGTACAGGCAGCAGCTAGCCTCTCTCTGTAACAAAATCCACAAACAAGCATTTCACGTGTTATGTCTTGTCCTGCAACCCACTGAAATCTTACTATTTTCTTTTATTGCTACTCTTCCACGGGCCTGCCAACTTTTGTTGCCTTCCTTGCACTGCAAAGACACACCAAGAACACAACTATATGCAACGCCTCCGCAGTTCAGTTCATTTCAGCCATTCTCGATGCATACACCAGTTCACCAAACCCATATGTCGACTATCCATGTGATCAGTGATTTTATTGAGTGATTACCTTGTTATTAATGAGGCCACACTGCTCCAGAGCTGTCTCCACTCTCTTTTTATCAGAAAACATCTTGATGACACTAAAACACAAAGTACAAAATCACATTCAGATCAAATGTTTACAGTGACGCCTGCAAGCAAAAAGAGTCAGAAACCTAAGAAGTGATTGTAAACATAAAAAAATCAGAGTCACTATAAAAGAGCCGAGAGAAAAAGTGGAAGAGAGACAAAGAAGAGGAAAAGAAAGAAGAAGTGAGGAGCAGTTTAAAAGTGGTTGGCGAGGGTGGTACTCACTTCTTCACTGGAATCTTCCCTTCCTGGTTCACTTGAAGCTTTAACTTCGTGTACCTGACAAAGACAAAGAACAGTCAAGTATGAGTATTTTTTAATCATCGAAAATTCGCAGCATTGTAGGACGGCACGCACACAAACTCTTACGCTTTGTAAAGAAAGGTGTTCCGCGATACATTCTGGGAAAGTATGTTTGTGGACAAAGCGAACAGCTCATCTGTCCAAATCTGGAAACACACAGACATGAAAGGATAAAAGACGGTTGTTTGACTGTTCACCTCATGTTAAACCTTGGTGAAACAGTTACTATATACAGTGTAGCAGACACACACGGGAATTAATCTCTGTTTTTAGCTACTTAACATACGCACGCCTTTATGTCAAAGTAAAGTAAGCAATCAGCTCAAGGCTTGAGGGAATAAAGTCAGCTGCACAGGTAGGAGTGCAGTGGGGGACATGAGGATGGAGAAGAGGAAAAGAAAAGGAGGAAATACATTAAACTATAAATTATTTGGACAGTTAAGCTAGTTAAGAATCGTGGTTACCTTCGCTACATCCGCTTGCATGGCCTGGAAGTTGAGGAAAGAAACGTTGACCAGGTCATTGCCATAGACGACGGTAAACAGCTTCCCTTCTCCGCTCACCTCCTTAGTAAGGCCCAGCACTTCTTTCACCTTTGCGTCCTGGCACACAAAGATATTTATGCTTTTTCAGGACGTTTCATTACACAGACACAATCTAGCAAATTCAACAACGATCTGAACACTGAGCAGACAGATAAAACTCGTCCGTGTCTCCATCTCCTGAGGATATTAAATGTGATGCATGCGGTGTAGCGCCCTGATCTAATTAACCAAACGACTCTTTCCTCCTTTTTAGCCCACCCCTGTGTTCCCTCCACCAACTCTCTCTAACACTCAATGGCTTTCTGTCAATTATAGATCACTCTTGTGACATCATGTCTCTCTTTCATTTCAGTTAAATACATTAGCCAGGAGCACTCTTTATAGACTGTTTATAGGGAATATAGTGCTAAAGAAACACGCAAAATGCTCAAAGACGGCATCCATACTACCAATGTTCACATATCAACATATGAAAATACAGAATCTGTAGGTAAGGGGCACAAATTCGAGCAGGATTTGGTTGGAAGCAGGTAAATACTTCACATGGAGACCAAATCAGGAAGTCTCACCCCAGATTGTAAATCTCAAAGGTGTCGTACAGTCGCTGACCGTTTCCTAGATTCACGGATGCTAACATGAGAGAGGAAGTGCAACCATGAATTATGAGAAGGCTCTTTAATAACAGAGATATCATCCACTGATTATAGCAGGTTTAGTCAATATTTCTAATGCACTTTTCATACTATAACCACGGTATGACATAAAAAAATAAGACTTTATCGTACCATTTCAAGAACCATTTGTAATAAACACTTTAACGTGCAGAATGAACTCGCCACACATCTGTGTTTGAATTGTTTACCACTAATACGCGCCCATATTTCACACTCTGCCTTGGTCACATCTAGGCTCTTACACAATGACTTCCTCACTAACAGTCGCTGGTTATATCACTTCCTGTCTGATAGTCCATCTGTCATCAGCCTCATTAGCACTCCGTCACCTTTGCACCATCAGCTGAGAGAGGAAACGCACATGAATCGTTTGGCGACAGTCACATTTGAGCATCACGTTTGTGGTCAGGGGACAAAGTAACAGCTTCTCCCCCCTCTTTTCTCCCACACAGGCATAAACAAATATTACCAACCTTTGGCTGTTTGGCATACTTTCCCGTTCTGGTGTCCCTGATGTAACTGATGTCCAAAATCTCGACATCCTACAGGAGAGAGGAATATCAAAAGATTTGTGTTATCACAAACACTCAGTGAAAGCACGTGAGAGCAGGACAACTAATCTTTATCAGTCAGCCTATTAAACGGGTGGGGAAAGAGGAAATTGTGAGATGTAAGTTCATCTGTTTCTACACAGTGTCATGCACACATATCATATTGTTTCCCTGACTCTGAGGGCTTCTGATGTGATACATGATTATAAATCAGGAAATACTTGATGGACTCATAGAAATAAATAGAGGAAAAACAGATCTAATACACAGGATCCATGCAGCACAAATAAAAGCCCTTACACTCTCTGTGCAGAGAGCTGGACTGATTAAAATAAAGTGCATCCATTCATCAAAGAGAAATTTGGGTGAAATGATCACATGTGTTTCTGGTGGTTCTGAATCTATTTTTATTAGTTATTAGGAGGTTTTGGGGTTTTTTGGATTATCAAAATCTCGATTAGAAAACGTGCTTTAACCAATAACGGTGGCCGAGCCTCCTTACGCACCACCGCTCTCGTGTCACATACGGGTTTTAAACATATTATTTACTGCTGTTAGCAGTTTATGTAAGACGCAGCGAACAGAAATGCTGATAGAGCAAAAGTCTGCTGCTCTTGCATGGAGCAGTGTGGGAGAAAGAGAAAAAACTTGAATAAAAGCCTGTGCAAGAAATTAATTCCTCAGGCAAAAAGCTCATGCGCCGTCTACCTCGTTCCATTAAAACCTCTTTTATTTATCTTTCATCAGACTCCACCGCTTCTCCAGACACAAGACACAAGCAGTGACATATGAATTGTGCGGGTGACGGAAGACAGAAAATGGCAAGGGACTCTGCACACACACAGGGAGGACAGATCTTTGGAGAACATTTGCATGTTTGATGCTGCGGCACAAATATATACACACATGAACGCATGCACGCACATGCAAACGAGTGAAAAACGGAGACAGAAACGAGTGAAAAAGAGGTACTTTGTAATAGCGACTGGCAACAATTACACCCTTAGCCTCGAGGTGACGAGGGGAGACAAAAATGGAAGAGTCGGACAGGAGGAGGGGAGCGTGGTCGTAAATCCAGCCATAAACACACGTGAGGATGCATGCATCGCCTTGTGTAAATATTTGTTTAGTCCAACACTCGTTCCCCAAAGCCGTTTTTACTTCATCCATGTCACCAAGTCACTTCTTTTTATACTCGCTTGCCCTTCTGGGTCTGAGCGGCTTTGCTTTAAAAACCTTATGACTCTGCTTTATGATTTCATCAGTGAAAAATATAAAGCATTTGTGTTTTTTTGCACGGGTCTGCACTCGTTTATGTTGTCAAACATGCCATTTTCATTCCTTTTCCGTGTTCTGCTCACACTGTATGCTCTGTCCAACATAACAGCAAAAACATTTCACAGTATTTAAACTCATCCCTTCCTGATTCCTATGTCATTATTACACTTGGGTTGTGATTTTACCGCCCTGCAGACTGTCTCCTCCCCCGGGATTGGTTGCGAGTATTAAAGGTCAGAAGTGTTGGACCAATTGGATTAAACTCTGTCTCAAACCTTGTCCTCTGATTGGCCTGTGGAGAATAACTTGCTTCCTGGGGGAATAAACCACTTCTGGGTCTGTAGGACACACATTTATGTGCGCACGCACATGTCTTCTCTCCCACAGGCCATGGTTTCATTCTGCCTTTGCCATGGTGACTCCTTGGAGACCACAGAAATGAGTCTACAAGTTGGTCTGCGGACTGTGTGTGCGCTCATGTCCTTAACAGTTAACATTTTTGCACTCTGACACACACGCACTCAACACCAGTGATAATGCACGCAGACATATCCTTGATGTGCAGGTTGCAACTTGTGAAACATCCTGACCTGTTGAGCAAGACGGGGTGTGTATGTGTGAGCGTGCAAGCGCATGCGTGTCTGTGTGTGGAAGAGCCTTGCAAGTCAGTGCACATTGGATACACAGAACGCGAGAAAACCTTCACGCAGGATGAGTACGAATGTGTCAGCATGTGATCGGCAGAATGTGCCAAATGAAATCTGTGTTTTGCCACTAGGTCGTGTTTCCAAGTGCATGACGTGGTGTGTGAGTCTGTGTGAAGGTCGATCTTCTCTGAAAGCACATTCCTGACATATTCCATCCTTCTGCCCATTTGGCGCGTGTGTGCATCCGTGTGCTTCAGTGTGTAATATTTAAGCTAGTAACGGCAGCTGTAGCGCTCCATTCATCTTTTCTGTGCAAAGACCAAACACAGCTCCCTCTATTTATCACTTCAGACTCAGCTGCGGGCTCATTACTGCTCTGAATGACTCGGGTTATGAGTTTTCCAGGAGCCATGTTGTGATAAAGTGCTATAAATTACTTTAATTTACTGTTTTTGCTGGACCCAAGAAATTTTCCTGCCGTGTGCACTTCTGCTTCAGTTAGCGATTTCCTACATTTCCCAGAATGCACACCCGCTCCTTTTACAGCGATTACTGTGAACTTGTTGCACTCTGCTGTGGATTACACAGGCAGGTGGCTGACAGAGCGTTCCCACCAAAGAAAAGCTGAGGCGCACCCTTCAGAACAATTCATGTTTTATGTATGTTTCCGCGCTGACGCCAAGGAAGTGATACTAAACTGTCGCTCTTTCGATAAGTGAATTATTTTAATAAACCACAAAAGCACTAATGTAACATACTGCTGCGTAATAGTGGGCTATTATCCGCATTTGTTGCGAGCCATTATGTAAACTAGTGTAAAGACTGCACTAAAACATGCAGTACATTAATGTGACACCGCTTCCTCCACTGTGTGGGTTTGTTTTTGTGTTGTTTTTACAAGCTCAACAATGAACTGTGAAGTTCAAATTTCAGGCCAACATCAACAACACATCATAAACTTAAAGATATGACAGCTTAGAAATCTACAGGCACCTGCAAATAAGAATCAAGCGATATGATCCAGATCTCAATGTTAAATATTAAACGGACCATTATTACGCCAGTTGTTGTTTAAATAATAAACTTTTAGATAATGTTCAGTGTGCCAGGGAAGCAAGAAGAAGGCTTACCCGGCATCTTGAATCTCACACTCCAACCTAGGGCTGGCTAGAGTCCCGCTCACAGCCACACAACTGATGTTTGAAATGATTCATTACATCACAGGAATACAGTCTGATTTTCGCATCTGGGCCCTCCAGAGCTGCGGAGCTGACATGCCAGAGGGTGAGATGGGAAGCTCTGCAGCTTAAATAGATCAACAAAACTGGGAGGCTGTGTTTGGTGTATGACATGATGACAGCGAGGCATGTCAAGAGTGTATAAAGTAGCGTCGCCGAAAGGATTAAATACAAAACTGTGCAAAGCGACCACCCTCCTGATGCAACGCTCCCCATTTATCCGGACAGTTGGAGTACACCGACTTGTGACAGCTTCCCCCCCCTCCCCAGCACATTTCTTTCCCCTCATAATCCAAACCATCATGCCACTCCAGTTCAACAATAAAAGACTTATTATATGGCAACAAGAACAACAATATACTACAAACAAAAAGTGGGCAAGAAAGAAGAAGCACACAAGCTGAACTCGGTCCATCCAGTGTCTCGGATCTCGCAGGTAGAGTCAGGCCTGTTTTTGGAAGAACAACTCTTCCCATTCTTACCTACAGTAAGAGGAGATGAGTAGTTGTCTGTTTTGTCCACGCAATACAATACAAGCAACGCCCAGGAGCCAATCTGACTGGCACAAACACGGGGAGCAACATAACCTGTCTCGTTTAATCAACAGAAAACATGTAAATCTAAAAGCTGATGTTTCTTTCTTAACTAAAAATTAACCAAAAACTCTTAGGCTTCTCACTTTTTTATGTGGATATCGGTATGCGAAATAGAACTTTAAAAGGTGGACGTCGGTTGACTTTCCACACAGAGCTGGGTTAATCATCATTCATAGCTATGGGGGGTGGGGGTTGTAGCTCAGGCTATGTCTTAATGTTTTATTGTTTGCGTGCAGAGGTGAGTTTGATCCAGCAATAACTAGTAGGTCAGTTTATATTTAGTCACTGAAGTGAGTACAGTAAAACGCTGCCGCGTTGCGATTAGGGCCTTGCTCACTTTCACTCCTTTCCTTCATTTCTTTGATTGACTTCCCGCTTCCCCTCGTCTCTCCTGCCTCGCCGCCGTCCCCCATTCATTTTCTCAAGATTAGAATAATATGAAAGGGCAACTAAACAATCAGGGGAGCGCCACTCCTTTCCTGTGACGCGCCCAAGTGTGTGTTTGAAAGATCACCGCTGCTAAATACGTCTCAAATGACCAATCACAGCTCCTATCAAATGGCACACAATGACGGCATAAAAGGAAACTGATATCTCCTGAGCGCTCATACATGCACACTAGCAGGGACAGTTAGGCCAGGACGGCGTGCGTATCCACCCTAGACTTTTCTGGCTGGGACCCAACGGGCCAATCAGTGCACAGCAGTGGAGAGGTAACAGACAGAAGAGGACTTTAAAGGACACAGAAACAGCAGAGACGTAAAACAAAAAGAGCTTTAAACTGTTTTATGGCTCTGATGGGAGACTTGGCAAGGTGTTTATAGAAGGAGGAGGGGGGAACACTTAATACCCCTGTGAAGCATGGGACAGCTCTATAACTCTGTCATTTTGTTATATTTTTTCTCTCTATACCAGTTTGATCCCACTCTTCCACTCTGCCCGTAATCCTCTATTAACTTGCTTTCTTCCTCACTCAGCTGTTTCATATTTCTGTCGTCTTCAGAGTGAAAATGAAAAGCCGGCAAACATTAGAGCGAGAACGCGAACGTTCACATTTCAGCCACTTAGCAGGAGATCTGATCCAGGGTGATTTATAATGCGTGTTACTGTAAAATCACCAGAGACTGAGAAAAGATGCTGAATAAATGGAAAAATTAAGACTGAGACAAACAATAAAACATGAAAGAGAGCCGAGGTCCGTCCAAATGGAAAACATCATCGTTTATGGAGACGAAAAACAAGACTGAGAGGGGACTTGAACAAAATGAGCACCGCACAGTGTCTCAAAGTGCAAATAAAAACAGGGTGAACCGGGCTGAACACGCACACGAAAACTCGTAAAACACAAGAACAGTTGGACTAATCATGATTGGTCATGAAACACAAACACGCATGGATCAGTGCCGGGTTGAACAAGGCCCTCGTGTGCAGCCACCCGCAGCCCACGACACACACAAACACACACACTTAAAACTGAGTTTGATACTGAAACTGACATTACAGTCACACTCGTATCCTCAGCTAAACCTGAAACTGTAATCAGCATAAATCATTTTCCTGGGTTTGTCTACTTCACAAAATTTATTGTTTGCGTTGTTTCACAATGAAACCAGAACATCAGTGACATAGAAGCGCGTGCAGTTCACGACCCATCACACTTCACAGGCCTGTAAAACAAGAAATTTGAACTGGACGTTTAGCTCAGTTTGGGTGAAGTGACCATCGTGTGCAACTTTGCAACTAAATTCTCAATGCTGTAAAATCTCAAATAAAAATCTCAAGTAGCCTATAAGCAAGACGGCCGGGTTTAACACTGTTAAGCATTGTTCAGGTGTGTGCTGTGACCAATGTCTGAGATATTTTATATTGCAATTTGAAAGTTCTGTATATTAGCTGCCAGGCATGACTACTGAACAAGAAATTGAGGAAGAGGAACTGCTTTCACTTTGGTCCCTTTCATCATTATAATCCTAGCCAAACCGGTTGTTGGCATGCCATCACATTCAGGCAGATACCTTGGTTTCTAAGTAACTGGTTGGGGAGATATAGGTCTGAGTAGGGGCAATGACAGACTACGATAGAAACGAAGTCAGGCAAGAACTTTGTCGGGCTAAAGTAGCTTAGCTTAGCCTAACTTAAAGCAGCAACTGTTGAATATATATTTAATGTGTTGATTGATAACCTTGCAGGTATATTCAGACAACAAGATTAAGTATAAACATGCAGGCAAGTAGACACAAACACCTGTATGTCTTCTACCAACTTCGAGCCGGTAGTCTGTATGTCGACAAAAGAAGCAAGTCTTTACAGATACTATGCTAATCAAAATGCATATTTGAGTGGTGTCTCTAAAGAAAGAGAAAATTAAGTACATCTTACAGGCTGTAAATGAGCCAGCAGTTTAACCACATTACCAAATCTGTACCTGCAAGTAAAACAGTGACAGTTTGGGTTGTGAGTCGTGTTTCTATTTGCATGTGTTTAATGTGACATAACTAATTTTTCCTCAAAATTGACATTTTCTTAGTTTTTATTGTTATTAGAACAGTATTAATAAAATTTTGAGCTTGTTTAAAAAAAAAAAAGAAATTGTACTTGGACAAATCAAATCAAATCACTTTTATTGTCACATCACATGTGCAGGTACATTGGTACAGCACATGTGAGTGAAATTCTTGTGTGCGAGCTTCACAAGCAACAGAGTTGTGCAAAATACAGGGTTAAAGGGTAGGTAGTGGTAGGCTGCTGGGGGAAAAAATAGCAGACGTGTATATATAGAAGACGGGTTGTTTCAGCTTTCATGAAGCAATAGGTGTTAATTTGACCTTGAAGCTTTATGCAATAAAATTCTGCAGGTGTGCAAACATTTGATTACTTACAAATCCCATTTCTGTACAAAGGCTGTGTTGAAACAATCTGGGTTACTATACCCTCTAAATCTTTACTGGGAAAATGCTGTAGTGCAGAAAAAGGTGCTGTGTTTCACTATCAAATGGTGAGAAAGGAGGACGACTGGTCGGTTGGCGGTTCATTTTACAGCAAGATAATGATCCAAAACTTCAGAATAAAAGAACCCGACAGTCGGCATCAAATGACCTCGAAACCCCACTAAAGAGCTTTAGGAGGAACTGGACAGAAGAGTGAAAGCTAAGTACAAGTGAAACACATTTATACAAATGTGTTTGCTCAGCTGTTGAGCGGCTCAAAAGTTTATTTTCTATTTAATATTCAGAGATCTATTTTTTAAAAGGGCCTTTTCATTTTCACTTCAGAGTCTGAAACATTACGCTGCACAATTCAGGAAACTGCAAAAGACTTGAGCAGTAAAGCCACACATACTGATAGACGCAAACACACAGAGACAGGGTGGCAGTCTCATTAGCTACGCCGAGAGAACGACACGTCTGTCAAACAGAAACGCACACATGCACAAGCATCTGCTCACACAATGGATTCGATACCGTGCAGCGTCTCAGTTCTTCTCGCAGAGAAGAACTGAATTTTGACACTGTGCGTGATTTTTGTCTGTGCGTGCGTGTCTGTGTGTGTGCATTAGTGTCACTATGTTTCCGTCTATACAGGAGTTAATGGGAAGACTCGGTCTGCCATGTGCTCGAGCAGATAATGTCAACAGAAAATAAAACATAGGGAGGAAGCTGTCAAAGTATCGGCCGACACGCTCAACTTCCCCTGTGAACCACTGTGTGTGCGCATATGTGTGTGTAAAGATGATCAAGAGTGTGTTATGCAAGCCCCCCGCTCCAAGTTAATTCCTCTGGGGATGTCCGACTTGAGCAAGGGAGATAATCTCTATTAGATCTCTACTTATACCTGCCAACAGTCATTTTACTGACAATTCAGTTGGTTCATTTACAGACACAGACACACACAGAGCTGTGTAGCTGCAGGAGGCTGTTACTATATTTCCTAGCCTGGCATATCCACACGCATGCATGCACTCACTATTACCCGTTCAGTATACGGTTCTGGTTCATTAACGGCAACGTTATTACCAAATGACCTCTTTAAAGAGATACGCACTTATTTAAAATCCCATCTCAGCCTCATCCACTGCCTAATGCCTTTTGTCATGTTGGATTTGCATGGTTCGTATCACTTTCACGCCTCCTGGGTGTTTTTTAAAACTCACACCACACACACACACACACACACACACACACAATACCTGACATGTCGGTGCAGGTTTTTGTTTGTGGTTTGTGTCCTACACGTCAGTCTGGTGAAGGCGTGCAAAATCACCGACCAAACCGGAAGTCTGAGACACAGGTTACATCCCTCAGGGGGCAAATGTTTATAAGCCCAGGTGGTATCGATATGACACCTTAAAGGAAAGAAGGAAGAAATGACAAGTGGAAGGAGGAAGGACAGAACAAGGGGAATTCAAGAAGAGTAGAAGAAGGGAGGAGGGATGAGGGAAGAGGGGGCAAAAAAAAATTCCCCAGAACCCCCATGCCGCGTCTGAACTACTTCCTGCCCACTTTCCCACGCCGAGAGAGAGAGAGTGAGAGATTAGAAGTGCTGTTCCCCCCAAAAAACAAAACAAAAGACCAAACACTGGTGAGAAAATGTATTCATTGATTAAAATCTAGAGGAAGAACAAGGACAGAAAACCTAGACAGCGAGGTGGAATGCTAAAAGAAATGGAGATCAGAGAGGGAGGAAATGTCATCCTTCAGTTTATATTAGAGGAACATCTTTTGCCTTATCCCTCTGATAGCTACCAGTTGCCCCAAGAGGGAGAGCAAGATGGGGAAGGGAAACGGCAGGGAGAGAAGGACAAATTGAAGAAGGATTAGAAGTGTAGACAGAGCTGAAGCCAAACGTGTGAAAGAAAGGACAGGCAGTGTAAAACCGAGCAAACGGGAAGATTAGTCATTGGGCGAGGTGCATTTCACCTCAAGCCAGGTGACAGCTGAGGCTGCTCTCCACCAGGATCGAAAGTACAGAACTGAATTGAGGTCAGTTTTATTCATTGGAAATGATCATCCGTGCTAGCACTGTCAGGACTGTTACCAAGCGAAAAACACTAAAGATGTGCGTTGCTGGCGTTGGTCTTTAAAACCATATGACTCATCACATCCCGCCATATTCGTTTCCCATTTCTATTCTGTTTAACCCAGACATTTACCCTGCAGTGAAACAAATGGTAGATGGAAGTTGGATTGACAAGAAGAAATGGGAAAATCTCAGCCACGCTCAGTGAAAATATCACAGCTAGCCAAGTTCAAACAACTGGAAGGTAAACCAAAGACTGGAAGTGAAATATCTCAAATTGGGTGAGCTTTATTTGCTTTGGAGTACTGAAGGGCTTCAAAACAAGTGCTGATTTATTAGCAGGCTAATCCATCACAGCATTTAAATAACCACAGGACATGCAAGGTGCACGGGTCACAAGCAACATATCAGCGGTATCGGTACATCGGCGCTGGCATCTATAGCAGCCTTTATCAGCTGGGCGCTCGTCCCGAGTTAAACTTTTCTCAGCTTTGCAGAAAGAG
This sequence comes from Pundamilia nyererei, assembly GCF_000239375.1. NCBI lineage: Eukaryota > Metazoa > Chordata > Actinopteri > Cichliformes > Cichlidae > Pundamilia > Pundamilia nyererei. Next base: position 220,753 of record NW_005187612.1, read on the forward strand.
ATGAATGCAAATACCAGCCAAGGACGCCGCTGATAGAATATGGAAGGATAGTAAATACATTACAGTGACTGGAACCTTGAATATCCACTAGTGACTAGCCAGCGGTTACAAAGCGATGTGCAGTGGTTGAATATACTGGCAGATTTACACAGATTTTGGCTGTCAGTTTAGTATAAAAATAGCAATAGAGGGCGACTATAAGAAAAAGGCGAAAACAGGAGTTTAAGGGGAAACTGGCACCCAGCTTCAATAGGCCTCAGTAGGACTGCAATATAAGATCGCAGGTTCAATGTTTTTTTGTCAGCTGCGTGAGTCGGGCTATAAATGTCCCTTGCTCCCTC
>NW_005187612.1:221788-223958 GCF_000239375.1 Pundamilia nyererei
CCCTCGACAGTGCCAAAGTGCTAAGTTTTTGCTTAAGGGTTGGAGGGCTGCAATGCCTTCTAGAAAGCTCCTCCATACTGGGTTCCTATTGGACCATAGCGGTCTGCTACAACATGCCTTAGGTTAGTTAAGTAAGGTCAAAGAAAACTTGTATTTAGGACGGTTACATTTGCAGTGTGTGCTGAGGCATCTCATCCAACAACATGTTACTCATCATAATGTCATGGGAAAACATTTAATGCCTCCATAAATCCTCAGAAATGACAGGCTGATTACCAAAAAAAAGAGCTTATTTGAACCCAAGCCAGGTTTTTTTAAATAACCATAAAAAAATAAACAAATCTAAAGTTTAAATTAGGAACTTTGCTGAGCTGTTATTTGCTCAAAGCAAATCAAGTAATTTGTTTTGAGGCCAAAATAACAAATGAACATGCAAAGAATGTGTAAATGCAATACCAAAAGAGTGTAAATAGCGGTTGAAGTGAAGTTGTTCTTTGACTAGACAGAGAAAACTCTTGTTACTGGTCATGTTCCTTTATCTCAGAGGCAAAGAAAGGAGCACAGTGAAGTGAAAGACAGGGGGAAAACAGTGCAGACCAGTGCACGGTGGGGTGTGTCTACCCACAACCACTGTGTACAGCGTGTGTGTGTTTGTGTTTCTGTCAGCAACAGTTGGTCGTTATCGGCACTAGCAGAGTTGAGAATGGATAAACCCGCACACCAAACACCTCTCGCAGAAGGATTTATTTAATGTGTGACGTTTCCCAGGACAAAGCTCTTCCACAGAACAACGGAAGACTTATGGGACGTTCTGGGCTCTGAGTATACACTCATACGTCAGAGGTCTCATAAGCCGAACCTCTGGACGTTACACAAAGATGGAGAGAGGGCGATAACAAAGAGAAGGAAGGGGGAGGTGCAGAGGAAGAGATGTGAAAGATTGCTGTAGAAGGATGGAGAAAGAAATTATCAGCAGGAAGAAAATCGCCGTGAAGAAAAAGTGTCAGCAAAGAGACGGAGATAAATGAGACCCTGGAAAAAAAAGAAGAGAAAAGTAGAGATATATTTAAAGGGAAATGTTAAACAAAGCGAAGATTGAGACAAAGGTGACACAACGCAGATGGAGATAAGACAGGATGAGGAGAGAATTACCTGGGGAAAAGGTGAAAAGGCTCAAAGCGACTGAGATAAACCAGGTTTCATGAGGAAAAGTTATGTGAAAAGGTGAGAAAAAGGAGGCAGGTAATCCAAATAAAGTCAGCGCGGAATAAAAGGAGGGTAATAGAAGGGTGACGGATGAAGGAAGAGGAAAAGGGATGGAAACATGCTTCCCCTGGGCTGCACGTAGGCCAATATTTAAGTGGTTTGTCAGGGCTCTACACAAGTTTACTTCTTTTCTTTCTCTCTTTTTTCAAATCAATGGCCCCACTGCATCCTGGGTGGTCAGCTCCTCTTCGAGTTATTCACAACAACATCTTTTCATCCACAGAGTAAATTTATTTCATGTTATGACATTACTGTTGAGCTGCAGCGATTAGAAGAACTATATGCTGGGCGGGAAACGGAAGAGAAACTCCGCTCAAAATGAAATCCACAGGAGGGGTCGAGCTTTCATGCTTGCGTGCCTGTCCTAAATAAAATGCAATGTCACCTTTGTGGTACAACACATCCTCTTAAGTTGTTAGAAAAGTGCTTTTGACATTTTTGGGTTGCAGACTTTTTCGATGTCCTTCCAGGCCTTTGCTGAGATTCTAAAAATGACTCTAGTGAGTGATCCAGTTCCACTCAGTGACCACGGGCACCCTGAATTAAATGAATCAGGTTGATGCAATAGATCTTGATCAAGTCAACTGGGAAGAATCCTCAAATTAAATCCTCATAGATGACTTTGACATTTAAATGATAAAGAGCAGAGTTTTACACCAGAGTGGCAAAAATATAAAAATGCACTGGAGAGCCAATATTTTGGGTGGCTCTATTCAGAGAAATGGGTTTCTTCCAGAATACCCTTGTCATCTGTGTAAAAGCGTATTAACTGTTCTCATTAATGATCGCTGGATATCTGTGTTGCAGTGTCCTCTTTCTTTTCAGCTCTGCTTGGAAATCTCCTGGGGAGTCGCAACGCTGAATTGAAGCTTCACTCTGGTATCGCTGAAATGACTACAGCCAC
>NW_005187612.1:224348-226155 GCF_000239375.1 Pundamilia nyererei
CAGCAATGAAAGAAAAGTCAAACACTGTGGCACACGAGGCAAATGAGGCGGCACTACCAGCGCTCGCTGCTTGCATTTCCAGTAAGGCAGAGGGGAATCTTCCTCGACTTAGGCATTGGTGTAGTGGAAAGATAAAATCTGATATTATGAAAATCCATTGTTTGCATAACTGGGTTCACGCAAGCAAATGGACTGGAGTCGGCTTGACAGACAGTCCACCTAGATTTCTTTCATCACACTCACAGGGATTAAATCTAATCTGGCATTTAGTGCAACTTTATTTCAAAGGAGGCATTAAACTAATGTTCTTCTTATTTCAATAAATAAAGAAAGAAAGAAAGAAACACCACAACGCAAATGATGTAACAACTAATCAGCCTTTTTAGCCTTTTTCCACACACGGCTGGAGTTTCTCTGCTGTAGATCCTCACGATTAGAAACACCCTGTTGGGTTTGGGTGAGGGCGCTGCCTTGATAGAGCAAGCAGGAGGGAGGGCACATCTACCCAATTACTGCCTGCTCTATTCTTAAATGGGTATAAAACAAGCACAACACCAGCTTGGCACTAGAGAATTGGTCAGTAAAAGACTGGAACTGTCCCACCCACTAAACAATCTCACGTGCAGCAGCATGGTGGTGAAGTCTAGAAAAGTTTCAGGACTACGGAGCATGTGTAGAAGTGTTTAGAGTCAAGCAAATAAGGAATCAGCATGTGTGTGTAACAGACGGCTGTTTATCATGGAAATGTTGTTTAACTCTGTGAAGCCTGGACCACAAAATAACTGCTGGAAAATTAGATTTTTTAAAAAAAAGCAAAAACAAAAAACTGAAGTGTTTTTATTGAACCTTTTGGCAACTTAGGAAGAACAAAAAGAAATGAAATATAAATTAGCCCATATGAGTTTTTATTTGTACATTTCTGGTACTTCTGGCATTTTTATGCAACTTAATTTTTAAAAATTTACTCAACTTATTCAGGTTTTAAATCACACTGATGATGTAGAGGTCTCAAAAACTCTTCTAAATGAAGCTCAAGCTCGCATTAATTCAATTGATTAGTAATGTGAAACCGGTCTATTTCACTTTGTGACAGAACAACATGGACTCAATACAATCCGGTCTTCAAGCGATGACATATGAACCTTGCTTCCAGGTCCAAACTACTCTGCAATTATTAAGGCTGTTTTTTTAATGGTTTTAATGCTTTGTATCTTGTTATTTAACCTAAACAAACCCCTAAAAAACGTCAGTGGATGGATTATATCAGTGGCTCTGACTGAAGTTTGGTCAGTTTACAGGATCCTGCCATACAATTGCATTTCTCCAAAACCATCAGGAACCCTCACGTTAACTTTTATTGGGTGTAAAAAGGTTAACGTTCATCCTCCAGCGTCACTGTGCTAATGTGTTTATGTCATGCTAACCATAGCTGTGTAGCTAGCCACCACGTAGCATCATATGCCAGCTAGCCAAACGTCAGTAACCCTACAAACGTGACTGCTGTTTAGTTTTCTGTCTGTCAGTTATATATGAAGTTATAGCAGAGCTGTGAATTTTAATTTTTTCAGAAATCTCTCAGTCACAACATAGTATATTATGTTTAGGTTGAAACTAGCGAGCTAACTTCCTGCTAACTTCGACCTCCGTTAAATTTCATAAATCCTGTTTTCACAGACGCCTGTATTTTAAACTTAATTGTTACACCTGGCAGAGCAGCCAAACTGATCATTTTATTAAAGATTGAACAATTTAGAAAGTTTAACTCTCAGTGATGCCGCAGTGTTCGTTTGACTTTGGGACCTGAAGC
>NW_005187612.1:228795-245191 GCF_000239375.1 Pundamilia nyererei
AAAGAGATGGAGGATTGCTGATAACCACAAAGACTACAGGGATCAGAGTGAACAGGAGAAAACAGGAGACAAACAAGGCCAGGACAAATTGATGAAACCCATTTTGGTTGAACTAATGGGCCGGTAAAACCACAATAAGTGACACAAAGAGCTGAGGAAGAAACAGCAATTTAGAAAGACAGATGAAATATGTAGGAGAAGTGGGAGCGTAGCTATGTAGTGGTGTTAAAGTAGACAAATAACAAGTGTAATATCCATATTAGCACTCATGATGGTACATTAAAAACCCATTATGGTTAGAGTGGCTCATTTGTATTTGATCGTGTCCGAGTACTTCGGAGATGTGCGACAGTCTATTTGGCCGACTTTGAAGGTAATCAGTTTGTATGTGTGTAACTCTGTGTGTGTAAGACATCGAGTACGTCTCACCTGGCCAGCACCTATGGTCCAGTAGAGGAAGAATCCTTCCGGATCAACTTTCAGGTTTATCAGCGTCGGCTGTGTACTGTTAGGCTCCTAGGCGACAACAGAAATGCAGATGTTAAAAAATTGCAAACACAAAATAAAGGTCCAAGAAGAGAAAAAACACAATGTGCAACTCAAAACAGGAGCCAGTGTTTATTACAATGTGGGTCTTACTTTTTATAGATTTGGCCTTGAATTTGATGGGGTATTATGTTGGAACATTATCACAACACACAGTGAATTAAGGTCTCAAACGCTCGCTCTCTGTCATTGTTTGCTAGTAAAAAAAGTTTAAATCCTTCAAAAAGCTGAACTATCCACAGGGTAAAGACCTCTAAAGTACATTTCTGAAATGAAAAAGTGAGCCACGCCAGCGATGAAAGAGGATACTGGTATTACACATCATGAGGCGTCAGCAGGAAGACTGGGAAACAACTATATTCTGTAATCTACGATAAGCATGTAGCGTGTACTATAGCAGAATATAGATCATTTCAAAAGCTATGATTAATATTAATACGCTTGCAAGTACCTTGCTAACTAACTAGACATAAGCTGATAAAATAAATAACTCAACAGCATTGTGAAATTTGGTATTTTTGGCCAACTACAGCCAGTTTGTTGGAGTTTCAGCCAGCTGTTCCATAACATAAGGCAATCAGGCCCCACCAATATAGGATTTTAATATTGATACCAATACTGATATTTGGCGATTTCTTAATTTGATAAATAAGCTGAATTATTTTTGTCTATGATAGAAAAAAAACAAACAGATTTGACTAACATTTGTTAAGTCTAGTTATTTATGTTAAACCTTAAATCATCGCAGCCGAATGACTATTTTTAAATGACTTTACTTAAAAATATAAATGTAAGTGAGTGTAAAATCTGTACTTGCATAGCAGAGTGTAGTATTTAGGTCAGTCTCAAATTGCTCTGTAGTATTTTTCATTAGTTTGTTTTTGAATTTGAATTTTACTTTAGCTTTTATTAGCCTCCGTGCTATTTATAGTTGTTGTTTTTGTCATAATATGGGTGCCGTTTGTCAGTGGCACATTAAAGACGTTCTAAACGGGGATCGGAATGTGAACGCTTGAGTCAAACAGAGTCCCAGTATCAAACATGTCTACTGATGCATCCTCAGATTGACTAATCAGACTATATTGAAAAGACTAGTCTAAAATTAAAGGCATGTTATATATATTTAATTTTAGTTTGTTTTTTTTTGTTTAACAGTTTTAATATAGTTGTAGTTAATTATAAAAAAACAAAAAAAAAACGTAATGTGTGAAAATAGTGAGAGGTATTTACCATTGATAATTTAAAAAAAACAGTGATTAGGTAAAACACCTGAACTTGGGACTGCTTTCACACTTTAATCATTTACATATTTATTTACGAGGAAAATGCTGTAGAAAAGAAAGTCATCGCACATTTCATGGACTACATAACTCATTTGCTTATTGTTGAACCGGGACAGATACGCTTTGCTAACACTTTTCAAGGAAAATCACGACCCATCTGTATAGTAGCAGAAGAAGCACGGACTCAACAGATGGGAAAATCCTAAATGCTCGCTACTGACTGAAAGTTTGTTGTTACCATCAAAATTATGGCCAACCTACAAAAATAATAAGACCCAGTTAGTATAAAACTCTACTTTGTTTACCTTTATGACATTGTAGATGGACAGAAAGACAAAGGAAAGGACACCGTGTGTTTATGTCACATGTTGCTCAACAGCTGTTTTCAAGCTGGAAACCACAAACTTTAACCAGCATGAAGATCTCATTCATGTGCAGCATAATGATGGCACAGAAGCCTGAATCAACATATCATTTGCATCATCATTATGGAGTCGTACGCAAGATACGATGACCACATGCACAAACACAGGCACACAAATACACACACACACAGAGCTTCTGGCTGCGTAATTACAGTCACACTCTGGTCCAACAGACAAACACATTGCCAAGACCGCCCGGGAAACAGGGATGTTGATTCAAATTGCTATTAAAGTGACAGACTCACAACACCAAAGCATCAACTTAACAATATACTTCTCATAATCGGATTATAAAGAGAGAGAAGGACCTCCTGGTAACCACATAAAACTTTCTCACTATCAACTTAACAAAGGAAAGAAGCTTTATAATTTCATTAATGTGTGGTGAAAAACATATGCGGCTATCATGCGAGTTCAACAAAGCTGAAACATTAATAACTGCAATTTTAACTCAAACACAAAAATGAAGCGAACAGGAAAAAAGCACTAGAAGGCTTCCACACAAAAAACAGAGTGGGTTGATAAAATAAGTGATGGAGGCAACTGGCAAAGACAGGAAAACTTTATGGGACTCCATAAAGGACTGTAGTCCTTAAGTATACTCTTGTATACTTAAAGTACACAATTTTTCTTTACGTCTATAAAACAGTTATAAAACAGCTAAAACGCTAACAGTTTTCATTTATACTTTATATCCAAAAAAAGGGAATAAATGTGCACCATATTAGTTTAGTGTTTTAATTTAAACCTATGAGCTATCCAAACAACACATATCTTGTGATATATTGTTATCTTTCACCATCTGTTACCTTTGGACAGAGCCTGGCTAGTCGTATTTCCTGTTTTAGCTTTTATGCTAAGCAACAAATTTAGCGTCTAATGCTGGGCTTCTCGTGTTACCAAACCTAAGCAAAAATATTCCCAGTGTTTCCCAAACTCTTAAAATGTTCCCTTACAGACTCCTTGCAAAACATACATTACATTTTAAGCTGAACCTACCTTCATTTTAGGCTCCAAGGTTGGCTAACAGAGAGCGCAGGTTAGCAAGAGAGGTAAATAAAGGAGAAAGACAAAGGTTTAAGAACAGGATAGAAGTAGGTGGATGGGAGCAAGAAAAAATTTTTATAATAGAAAATAAAACAAAATGTCAGGAGAGGTAGCTGAAGTTAAATCTAATGCTGTATCTTAAATCAGCCTCATTTTTCTAACTTGACCACGCATAATGTCAGCCATTTTATTGTTGCTATAGTGACTAGCAATGACTGAGTAGACAAGGGGGCGATTTTAGACCCATCATCAGGCCTTAATAAGCAGCAATATGTTCTTTTAAAAGTGAGCTGCGTTAGCTTAGTTAGCAAGAAGCAGCTATAACACAAAAACACAGTCTGAAGCTCCAGCCAGCTCTAGAGATACCAGGAGTTACTGCTTCGCTCTGAACAGAAACTCACTGACAAAATAATTTGAATGCAACTTCAAATCGTGAAGTCAAACGTGCGCTTAATCACTGAACTCGTGACCTCTGCTTACTCACTGGTGCAAATGGAATGCTATACATACCCAATTTCACGCTGTGATTACCATCTTAAGGCTGTGACCTGATGTCATGGCCTCTTTTCAGCCGGTGATTGGTCAGAGCAAATGTCTTGCAGTGAAGCTTGCAAATCTCCAGCCTAGCTTTTGTTTGTGTATCTTATGTCTGCAAGACAACAGAACTGAAAACACAAACTAAAACTTCCATTTGGAAAGTCAGATGTTCCTAGTGCTAAATGACAAGCAAATATAATAAAAACCCAAAAACATTCAAACAAAAAAGCCAGTTTTAAAAGATTATACCAATTGTTGCCTTTAAATTAAAGATTTTGCTAAACTAAGGATCTATTCAACCTCACCAGCTAAAAATGATGACGGCAATAAGTGGAACAATATGACAGACCTGACAATGTTACCTCAGCTTCATGCTCTACTGTCCCTGCAAAGCAAGACTGGATATACAGCTAATCATTGCTAGCCTATGTTGTAATAAAACTGCACACATATTGTTAGTTGAAGACAATCCGGTCGTTAAGTCTGACGTCACTAGCCGTGTCTGGGCCTAAACTCCGCTGCAGGTCCATATATCAAACGATCACTATGGCATTACTGAGAGTTGAAAAACTGTCTAAAGTCTTTCATCTTTAATAAAATGATCAGCGTTCTGCTCTACCAGGTGTAACAATTGAGTTTAACATCCAGGCATCCATGAAAACGGAATTTATGTAATTTAACGGAGTTAGAAGTTAACAGGAAGTTAGCTCGCTAGCTTCTATCTAAATACAATATAGCATGTCCTGACTGCGGGGTTTTGGAAACAAATTAAAACGTACAGCTCTGTTATCACTTCCAACATAAATGAAGACAGAAAACTAAACAGCAGTGACGTTTGTAGGGTTACTGAAGTTGGGCTAGCTGCTATATAATGATGTGCTACGTGACCGCTAGCGACACAGCTATGTTAGAATAATATAAACAAGCTAACTTTTTTCCACTCGATAAAAGTTAACGTGAGTGTTCTCGGTGGTCAGGAACAAATGTAATCGCATGGCAGGATGCTGTAAAAGGACCAAACTTCAGCCAGGAGAACAACTGAGATAATCCATCCACAATACGAGGTTAGTCATTCATATACTGCTGCATGGGCTGGGCTGTAGTTACATCCTAAGGTTTTAAAAACTGAGCTTAAATAAATGATTAGCGGTAATAAAAGCTGAGGGAGGTCAACAGTGATCACTGACTGTTTTAGGAGCTTTTTGAGATTAAATTAAAGTAAATACAAAACATTAAACATGTTAACAACACAAAAGCCATATTAAACGCAGACTACTTTAGGCCCGGAAGTAGGATTCGTCGTGTCATCACTGAACATGATAGAAAGGTTACTACTTAGTACACTGAAGTGACTCTGTTCTCAATGTATACAACTTAGTATTAACAAACTCTATAGCATGACTACTGTGCACCATGAATATAATGAGCTGAGAAAACACATAACCAATATTAAATAACAGGCAATAATCCATGAATATGGTCAGGTCATGTTTAGCAGAGACAAACAGAGACAGAATAATCAGGTTCACACATACACTGCATCTCAACTGCAAGCACACATTTTGTCATTGTGACTACAGTCATTATCAAGTCCGTATGTTTGAGACTAATGAGTCATCTTCGAAGTCAGTAAAAGCTGCAATGTTATTATTCCTCTAATTGTTAAAAACAGTAATAAAGTAGTAATATAATAGTAGTAAAGTAGCAGTAATAAAGATATTTTTAAGCCATGTAGGGGCTTATGTGGTTTAGTTCACTGCCTGCTATCTGCAAACTATTCTATGCATTATATTATAAATGTCATATGTTAGTACCTTCTGTGCAACCTTCAGGAACAACTTGAGAATTTTTTCTGGAATTGAATGAAAGACCTGCAGCTGAAAAATAAGCAGCAGCCTGAAAATTAATGCACAATCGTTTCTAGGAAAACTTGATGCTGTATGCAATTCTGACAGGATTTTCTGATTAGGCAGACCCACCCCTTTTGCACCGAGATCCAGAGAGGATGGGGAATATTTTAAACCATGCTGGAGACACCAGTGCAACAGGATGATGGAAAGCGGATTTCTTTGTTCACACAAAGAAAAGTACAGGTGCTGCTAATTTACATGCATAAGTGAGAGATGTATAAAGAGACCATCTTTGGTTTAAGCTTGGTTCAGACTGTACTGAAATGGGACTAAATATGAGATTAACTCTAAACCTTACTCGGGTTTTCTTGTTGACACTTGCCTATCTACTGACTAATATATGCGCGGTATCTGTGTAATCTAGTGGGGGCAGACACGCAAGCACATACACATGAGCTTTAGATTCAGATGACCAGAATTATAACAACATCACTATCAAGCCTACATGCAATACTACAAGTACTGGCTGGAGGATGAACCCAAACACACCCACACACACACACACACACACACACACCAGTATTGGTCAAATATATTTGCATTTTAACGCCTGCTGGATTTTACATACCTGTTAGTTGCCTTTACAACTTGAAATACACACAGTTTCTTGTTTCTTTCACAGTTCATCCACTCTGACTCCACGTGAAGTCTGAAATACTTTCACTTACTTCTTTTGTTTAGTTGTTTTTTTCCTCCCTATCACTTAAATCAAGCCCGCATGCCAAACATTCTTTGGCCGTAGCTTCAAAAATGTTCGGATTTGACGCTTGGCTTGATATTTTTTAATCAGCGTACACTGAACGTCTTTGGTTTTGGGATTGTTGGATAGATAAAGTCAGTTATTTGCAGGCTGCAGTTAGGAATTTGTAGACCAAAAGATTAACGGTAGTGACAACAATTTGTCATTTATGCCTTTATTCTTTATCTGAAGGTGTTTTTTTATTTTTACAACACAAAGGCAAAGGTATTTTCCACCTGACATTAAGTGTAAAGGTTACAAAACTAACCAGGAAATCATTAGCACACGGGCGTGAATACACAGACACCATGTTTACTGTAAACACCCTATGATGTGTTGGTGTAAGAGGGGGATGGTGGGTCTATAATTGGACCTCACCCACTCCCTAATTAACCGCCATATGTAGGATCCCTCTGAAGTCTTATTTCCCTCTTTGCATTTTCATCGTCTCCGTGTCAATCGCTGCCTCGCTTTACTCGCTAAGCAACGTTTAAAAACATCTCTTCCTCCTTAATTGATTAAAGACCGTGTCTCCTTCTCCAGACTGCCTCCATATGCCCTGACCCAGTGACAAACACCGTCATTACCTGACCATATAATGTCAAACACACACAGAGTGGAGGGACCACCCCTGGAGCCGATGTCTTACACGGACAAACTGATGAACACCTCTTGAAAAATCACAATGTGTAACAGCTCAGATGTAGAAAGCCAAACACATGTTATACTGCCTTCACCACAAATTATTGTGTGTGTGTGTAATGCCAGTCAGGAGAAAGCCATTAGTTGGAAACTGATAAAAGTGGCTTCTCCGGCTGCACCTTTGGTCACTGCAACTCTGTGTGTGTGTTTTGTAATAGCTTATGGGAGTGGTGTGTGAAAGAGGGCCAGCGTGCACTTAGTGCGAGTGTGTTTCAGCAGCTGCTTTGGCAACATGGTAAAAGTTGATGACAGTAGGTAACCTTTGGACTCAAGACATAGGAGAGCGAGGAGGGAGAAGTGAAGCCAGAGATGTGAAAGTATGCCATAGGATTAAATATGGAAGGAATGAAATAAGCGGGTCTGTGAAGATTTATTTAGTGTAGGTGTAGATGGCGTCTGATGGGCATACACACATACTAGATCTAAACACTAGATCTTCTCTTGAAGTCTTTTTAATATTTTGGTTAGTGCTACCTTCTTGCACATGCTCAGTACTTTTACGAGCACCGTTTTTCCTGTTTGCAGGTGCTGCACCATTTCATTTCCACGGGGTTCATTTAACTCTCATCTGATTGGGCTGTATAGGCAGCAAATGAACCACTAACCCTTCCGACGACAGAGGCACATTCTGCATACTGAACAATACCCAAGTGTGCACAGGTTTCACTCAGCTAAATAAAGTGCCAAGATCCATTTTTGTGATTTCCCCCCCTACTGGCACACACAGAGGACTGGCACTCTGTAGCAGATTAATGTTCACTAAAAGAGAAAATTGTTGTTTGAAAGGCACTTGTCTGATCAAAGTGCCCTTTGAGATTAAAGACAAAAGTGTTTGTCGTCGTCAGGAACGACTACAGTCCAGTCTGTGGCACAAAAAAAAATTCTTGTTTCTCCTGCAAATGCTCTCCGCTCGACTCGACGGACCTACCGAGCTGAACTGTTTCTCTGCAGAGAACTTGCTTTTAACGCAAGCGCAAAGAATTAAGAGCAACACGAGAAAGCCAACTCCTGCGCTGAACAGATGACAGGCGTCTACATTCAGGGAGCTGATCGGACATGTGCCACAAATACAAAAGCGGCTGAATAATCTGAATGTGGAACAATCACCAGATTTGCACGTCACACTATTCAGATTAATGTGCATCAGAGCATAAACAGTTACACCCTCGGCAGTCTTCAATCAGCCAATGTCCATCTCTTTGAATCATCCCTATAACCTGATCCAATTTCAACAGTCTGCTTGTCACAGTGATTTCTAACAGCGCTACGCGGGCCAAGTGTATTTCTATTCCTCGATGAAAACAGCCAAGAAACCTTGCTGCGCAGTAAAATGGTATCACATAGTGATGCTCAACTTTCCTGAAGACTAACATTGATTGGTCAGTTCATCTACAGGAAAGATCCATAGTGGTGATACAAAGTTTTCACATTACAGTGGTTCTAGTACTTTATATCCTTTATGAGATAAAGGTCATCTAGGACCAAAAACGAATGGTGGACGATTGGATATGACATGACATCTGACCAGACTCAAAACTCACAAGACACAAGACAGAAAGAGGGAAATACAAGACGAGGGCAAAGGGGAGACTCGTCTGAAAATTAAGGAAGAGCTTAAGCAAAAGACAGGAAGGAGATAGATGAATAGGAGGAGGAAGAAAGATGGCAATGACAAATGTGCAAGAGATTACATACAAGATAAGAGACGGCAGAAAATGAAGGTAAAATTCGTAACAGAGTCAAAGAGGAGAAGGAGACGAGATGCAGAGTTCAGATGGCGGTCCCAACACTTCACATGTGGCTGTGGTTGACCTTCCACCTTTCTCTCTCCCTCTCCATCCGGCCCTTGTTTCTCACCACTCTGTCAGGATGTCAGCAGCGTTTGTCGACACGGTGTCGGGCCCTTCCCGCGATTCTGCGGATCCGTTCCTCCACTTCTACTCCTTCGCTCCTGCCTTCACTCTAATCTCCCAAACATCTGTCTCATAACGGCAATTTGTGGCGCGCCGCTTCCGCGCATCAATCGAGAGCCAAACCAAGATATCCACTTTGTGAAAATACTGGCACACAGGAGCAATTGGCACAATAGTGAAGCTCATTGTGCTCTCCTATAAAAGGACAGGACGACTCTGCTCGTGAGAGAGATCGGTTTCTCTGGTCTGAAATGTGTTCATTTTAAACACGGCCTTTCACAAACATGTCATTGTGAAACCCTGGTTTGCATCTCCAGCATCGTTAGAATTCAGCGTTGAGACATGAACAGCAAAGGGTCTATTTGAAAACGGAAAGGAAGCGTGGCTCGACAATATCTGATCTTGTTTTCAGAAAGCAAAGATCACCCTAGAATGCTGTGGCAGATATTTCCTATCAGAGCTGCAGCGTGCGACTGGATACGGTCAGGCTGAAATGCAAACCTTCACAAGAAGGTTCAGCTGATAACAGTTTTACTTTCATTTAACATGCTAATAGATTTCTTGCTTAATAGATTATGAGTAATGAGCAATTCAGGATACATTAAAAACTAAACTATAAAAACTTCTCTTATCCAACGCAATGGATGCACACTGATTGGGACAATTATTTAGGAAAATGATGGTTGTGTTGAAAAAGGTTGACTTTCATTGGCTATAAGGTGAAATTCAAATAAGCCAAAGTGCAGACTATGTGCATTTCTCTTCATTTTTTAAGCTGAAAATACAACTCAGTACTACAAATAGACATCCCATCCCCCCAGTAAGCAACTGAATATCGTCTTGGAGGCAATACCCCCCCTCAGTCACTTCCAATATTGTCTCCATTTGGCATGATCAGCCGTACTGGCATTAGCATATAAAAACTTCGCAAAAAAACTCAAACTGTTAGAGCAATTTTTCAGACATTTTTGAAAACACTTTCATTCCTGATGTTTTGATACAACAGGTTCCAAGTGTTTAAAAACTACTCATGCGACATTTCTCACAATATTGTTTTACATGGGAGTTCCGCAAGGAAACGTTTTCGGTCAACTGCCTTTTTTTTTTTCTCTAACGTTTTTAAGTACTTAAAACCTGAGTAAGTAATTGTTTTATATGTTTTTGATGCAGTGACTTTTTTCTTCTAAAACACACCCTGTTCTTTAGACCTTTAGACCTTAGACCACAAGTGTTAGAACTCTAATCCCTTGAAAATTATGAACAAAATTTTAAAAAAGGAACTCAAAAAACATCTATAACAACATGTCACAACATCTCACCCAGCCTCTGTTAGTTATATAGATGCAACAAATTCCTCCTGCCTCCCATTTTGGTGTCTGACCTCAAAGGAACTCGCTAAACCACTACAGGAGTGTGATTACACCGAGCTCACCTTCCTTCCTCCTCTCTGCCTTTGCTGACTTCCTGTAACATGTCTTGGCATGCTACCACCACCTGCACTACAGCGAAATAGTTTGATGTAATAACCAAAATATGAATCAATCATGCCTGAATTAGTTTTCAGGCATGAACTCCAGGGGAGGGGTGAGACTCGGGTTTGGATGGTGTTCATAGCTGCCCATTTTTCACATGTAGAGCACAACAGAAGACATTCTCACTCCTGGAAATGATATGTAGGGTAGGGCATGCCGGGGGGCAGGACACATGATACTGTCTTGGTTGCTGTGAAATCTCTGGATGATTAGCTGCTCTATCCTCACATGTGCAACTGGACATCATCCAGACTATAGGTAGCTGGCAGCTTGAAGATCAGTCCTTCAGAATGCATCAAAAGTGTGTATTCACACATGCAATCTCTGTTGGGCAATCTCAAAAAAAAAAAAACCTCAGGAGGGCCCCAGTGCATGGATGATTGCAGCTATATAAAAACAGCTCGATAGAGCTAATGGAGGCCCGAAACTTTAAAGTGGTTCTGTTATATTATTTTTTTTATTTTGTCATGTATAGACTAATGTCTGATGTCTAATTAAAAAAAGACTAATGACTATGTCTTTTCTTTTTTTTTTTATCCATTTCTTTGTACATAATTTTAATCTCTTGGAAAATCCAGTTGATTGATTGGTCGGTTGATTGGTCTTAGTCAGTGGTAAGATTCATGATTTGATTATCAAATAAAAATGCACTCGACTGCACTCTCAAGCCAGTGGTGTCAGAGCACAAAAAACAGTGCGAGTGCAACATTGGCATGAGTGCCACCATGAGTCATCCTGGATGCTGCCGCGCATGTTTGAGCTGTTGATGTTGTCTTGGACATCCATGAGCGCATCATGTCTGGTCTGATAGGCTTCTGTGAATATCTGACTGGACAGAGGCAATGCGATGAGGTGCTCCAGCATGTACACCGAACACTATGCCCGTTTCACCAGCACAATGGCCAACGATCAGGAGTTTATCCAGATGATTGCTTGGCCAGCATTTAGTCTCTGTAGGTTTTCTGTTGAACACGCCAGAACATGCTGGGTCATAACCAAGTTTTAGGCTGCACTTATCCAGGAATGGAGAGCAATGCTTCAACAACAGATCCAGACAGTTTTGCAGTCCACGTGCTATCGTCACATGCATAAGAGCCCATGCCTCACATTAAACTTATAGTGTTGGTCTATAAAATCTATTTAAAACACAAACTACAGTTTTCTTTTGACTAGCACATACTGTTGCCATGGTGGGTGCTTATATTAAGCACTTACAGGGGGACGAAGCTACAATGGCTTGTTTCAGACAAAGGACGAGGGGGCTGCACCAAGGTTGCATAGTTTTGCACGAGTAGAAAAACTTTTATTTCGTCAACAAATAAAAATGAGATGAAAACATTCCAGAGAGACGAGATCCAATCTCTCACCAGTAAACCTTTACACTTTATATTTTAGTCAGATGAATCGACTTTAGATCAAGTCTACTATCATTTTATGATATTTAGTTGAGTAAAAATGTAAAATTTAAACAGTTAAATTATGACTGAAACACAATAACATTACAGTCAAAAGACTATGACTTAAAAAAAAATATAATTATAGTCGGAATTAACACAGATAAGCATTATTTAAACAACGAATCATGCAAAGCTACTCTGAGAGGTTATTATAATCAGACCAACGCCATTTTCAGTTGATTTTCTAAACTAAGCACTAAACAGCCTGCAGATATGATGGAGGTATTGAGCTCTTGGCAAGTAAGCAAATAAGAATATTTCCAGAATTCAAACTATTGCTTTAACAACCTGAACAGGAATGGGGTATTATAACTGAGCAGACCACGGAGTCATTAAAATTAATCAGACTCACAATCATCCAAATATCATATTTGGCTTTTGATATGATGTTTAACTTTCACGACTTTATCCAAAGCACACAGAAGTGTACTTCAAACTAGATTAGAGTAATGGCAACCGCAGAAAGAAACGCCTAGATGGAATTTCTGAATTGTGAACAAGTGCTGGCTGTCAGTTTGGTTTGCCAGCACGGTCCTGATAAACACAGAGGACAACAGCAGCTTTAAGTTTCTTCAGCTGTCACCAAGATTATAGTTCTGCGCCCCTATAAGTGAACTGCTGTGCAGTATTTCAAGTCTGACAAAATAATCCCAACCAGATTGTGGGAAATGAGCCCAAAAAGCAAGCATTTTATGGTCCAGCGTGCTTCACTCAACTTACAGGGTTTTGAAATGGAGCCAAAACCTGTAATCCCAAAATGATGCCAGGTTCCCAAACCTCTGTACAATTAATGAGCAACTTGTGATTCCATGGGACTTTGTTTACAAGCCCAAGTCTGCTTGTAATTATGCAACGTGAATATAAACAAGTCCACAAATTTCGGAAAAAGTCTACTTGGCCTATTCATTTTGGTAATGACCAAAGCGAACATGGAAGCGTGTGCTCTAAAAACAAGACAGAAAACAAGAAAAATCGATTGAATGAAACGTGCAAACACTCTGCATAAGAGGCAAATGTTAATGCTGTTAAAGTTTTTTTCTTTCTTTTCTTTTTTTAATTGACTCTTAAGATTCATATCAGCACACTGACAGCGATCCAAGCAACTCTGTGGACAAACTGTCTGTCTCTGTTTGTTTAATTGGCTGTTTAGGAGGAATTTTAACCAAATTCCAGTTGGAATTTGTCTAAATTGAATTGTGGCCAGGCTGCAGAGGGCAGAGCAGCTGCAATGGTACAGTCAACAGACGGACCAAGGGAGAGTGAAGGAAAATGGTTTGGCTCTGGAGCCTTTTCAACAAGCTCAAACAGGAAGTCATTCAACACAAAACGCACACCCATGACAAAACAACCACGCGTGCACACAGAGCACGTGCGCTTGTGTGTGTGCGGACAAGCCCGATCGCAGACGAAAGAGGGTCAGTTTGGAACACATTCCTTCCTCCCCCGAGCATGAGTCAGTATTTGTGTGTGTGTCATTTGATGTGCCTACAGCAGACTTCCTAAAGGCCATTCAGAAACAGAGCTAAAGAAATCTAAAAACAATAAAAGTGGAAGAGAATACAGCAGCTGAATGGGTGACGTGTGTGAAATACAAGAGAGATGAATTAACGGAGGAAAGAAAGAGAGAGAGGCTGAAGCTTGAAGGGATGGTGAGGGAAGAACAGGATAAAAATCAGAGACATGTTGGGGAGGGACAAAGTAATGAGAAAGAGAGGAAAAGAGGGGGGTCGAATGAGGGTTTTTCATATAAACAAACTGTACCGCCCTCAGGCACTTTCTGTATGTGTGTGTGTTTCCTAATGCTTATCTCAGTTTGCTAAGTACTTAAAGGAATACACCAAGTCTGTGACACAGCTGGCTTAAAACTTTGGCGAACATCACAATGAGAAGAGAAAAATCACATTCAATATTCTTAAATATCGCAGTTAATAAATGACAAGCAACCACCAATAGTTACAAAACTACTGGCTCGCTATTATTTTGGATTCACGCTCAATTCAAAGCAGATGACGTCCAGTTTAAACACACCTCTGAGGCTTTAAATCTGGAAAGCTGCATCGTTCTGTTTCTGTGTCGGAAAAGCAAAAAAAAAAAACAACTTTTAAATCAAACACAATCAAATCAAAGCCGCACGCCTACATTTTCTTGTTTCCATTCCTAAACTTTGAAATATATTAATTATCTGACTGAAATGATTTTTATATTAGTACAATCAGGATGACTCTGTGTGTTGGGTGGGTCATTTTTGCCTGATTAAATGTTCAAAGACGCTGTGACAAAAGACTTTAAAGCCTTTTTGTTATTCCCCAGTAAAGATGAGGGCGGCTCTTTGTGCGAAAACAAAACATAACAAAAGAAAAAAAGAAGGGAAAATAATTCAACAAAAATACTGATATTTCAAACATTAATTGAAATTAAAATTTCTTCATTTTTAAAAAAAAGTGTAACCACAGGAAAACTTTGGGGCAACTGCGCCCCGAAGACCTTACTAATCGGAAGGTCGGTGGTTCATTTCCCGGCTCCTCCGGCGTCTGCATGTTGAAGTGTCCCGGGGCAAGTTAATGAACCTCAAATTGCCCCATTGAATCCTTCAGAGTGTGTGTGTTAGGAAGTACTTAAAGGCATAGAGTACAGCGCAGTGGGAATGGGCTTTGAGCGGTCGGTCAGTGCAGGATTCTGCAGACCTCAGCTGGGCTGCCATGTTCTTTTTAGAGAGAATAAGCTTTCTCCTGGCAACCCTTCCAAACAAAACACACTTCTTCAGTCTTTTTCTAATTGTACTGTAGTGAGCTTTGAACATTTGTAATGCTAACTGAGGCCTGTAGACTCTGAGATGTAACAGAGTTTCTGCATTGCACTGCACAGTCTGACCTTGGGGTGAATTTGCTGGGATGTAGTTTCCTGTGGAGACTGTGTTACCCTTAACGCACACCTAAATGCTCCAGATCACTAAACTGCCAAAGCATCTGCTTTTATTCAAATGAAAATACCACTCCACTAACCATTTTGTCATTTACTAGTCCAAATATGCAAAATGTGCTTCTTCTTGAAGAGTTTCTTGCAATGGATAAATAAAACTCATCTTATCTTACGTCTGAGACAAATAAAGGCATCAATTTGGAGACAACTGAAAGAAAATGAATGCTGACTAACGGCTTTAAAACTGGTAACCTTCGTTTTTCCAGCTGTTTATTCTCTAAAACATTAGCAAACGGGCGTGTGTGTTATCTGTCCACTCAAGATGCCCATTTTGTCCCACTCGTACGGCAACGATGCCCAATGTACAATAACAGGCAGCTTCAAATCCTGCCATCGTAAAGCTGACACCAGATAATGTTTATATGTTGATTTTGGTGAAATAACTTGCTATAAAACGGCTGTTTGCTTTAGCCCTATATTAAAACGAGAGGAAGGTGCAGCAGCGCAAAACACACACTAACTCTTCGTGTTGTGTTAGAGAACGAACGGAAATCAAAGGGAGTAAGTTCAACAGCAGTTTGTCAGCCTTGAAGTTATTGCTGAAAGAATGCGGAGCTGAAAATATGCACAAAAAATACCAAACTTTTACTTGCTTTAACGCAGCATTTATCGTGCTGTGTGGAAAGGGAGGAAACTGAGATGCTCGTTGACTCTCTGCTGGCTAATTAGAAGCATCTTTTTCACTCACAGTCTGACTGTGCGAAAGAAGCCGACCCGTGCTCCTGAATAAAAGCACCGAGTCTCTCGCTTTCTTTAAATATTAATTCAGTCTGTTTCATGTCTAAGAACCTTTCTGGACACCGACTAGCCGGAGGCTTTAATCTCCAAACTCTCAACCAGTCTCACTTCGCGATGCTGATTTTAATCCTCAGAGCAAACGTGCAGAGCGCTCCTCTGCACGTTTTAGTAGCAACAGGCCCTCTTGCGTCGCCGTAACTCACTTGTTGACAGGGGAGGGAAAAAAAAAGGCAAACAGAGAGGAGCGAGAGACAGACAAGGGCACGCACATATTTTTAAGTGTTCACACACTTAATAAGCGGCATAACCATTTCCTGGGAATTCCCTTTGAGAGACAGAGAAACAGAAAGCTAGTGTGTGAGAGAAGGGAAGGAAATCAAAGGGAGTTCAATGAGTTGCGTGACGAGACACTTTCCATGAAGGCCTGAAACATACACACACCATTTTATTGTGATGACATGTCGGGCTGTGTTGCTTATAAGTTGTCTTACTTTCAAACACTCTTGTGGTTCTTTTTTTTTTCGCCCTGTTAAATTGCACTTGGCTGAAAGTTTCCCTGCGTCTTGTGTGTCAACACAACTGCACCAT
>NW_005187612.1:245752-251621 GCF_000239375.1 Pundamilia nyererei
AAGTCTGAGCTGAACCGGAGCCCAGGGGGAAACCGGCTTGACAAGAATTCAGCACAACACTCACATTCAAGCACAGACGCCTGCTGGCGACTACATGGGGAACTTTTTTTTGGCTGGAGTATCTGATTAACGCACACATTTGCAAATAAAGTGCGCTGCTGTGTTGAGCACAGACTGTGCACACACACACCTGTAAATACATTATTACATCTGTGTCTACATCTCAGCCACGCACGCACGCGCGCACGCACAGGCACGCGCGACAGTGGGCCTACTGTCAAAACTGTCATGTTGTCCCTTGTCGTGTCTTTTTAGTCAAAGCGTGCCGCATCAGGACGGCCAATCGCACTCGTGTCGCTTCAAGGTCTTTTGCGACACGCAAACATAAATGGCACACTATTATGCGTTTGCTCTGAAGGAAACTTTCAGACATTTCATTCTCACCTCGTCCCACTTGACGAATTTGCCGCCCTTCTTCAGCGCTTCGTGGACGTCCACGGGTTTCAGCTGCAGCGCGTGGACTCCCGGCTTGGCCCCGGCCATGACAAGGGACTCCCAGCCCGGGTGCCAACGCCTAAACCCCGGCTACGGCGACTTGGAACTCCTCGGAAGGAACAGAAGGCTCTTCCTTCCTGCACTTCCAGCCCCAGAGCTTCTTTTACTGTTCTTCTTCTTCTTCTTTTTCCGGGGAGAGGGTTAATTGAAACACCGAGCGAGGAAGGGAGGGAGGTTCTTAAAAGTCAGGCACTGTCCTTAAAAGTTAGCGAGCCTCCCCGAGAGTTTGAAGAACATGAGTAAAATCCAGACTAAAGACAGGACTCGGGTTGTTTCAGTGCGCACCGCCGCCGCTGTGTCTTGTCCGCGTCCACGCAAAGCGGTGACGCGCCTATAATTCCACTTTTTTTAAATTATAAGCTTTGATTCATATATTTGTTTATTTGTGCAGAATCCTTTAATCACGCACTTGAGCCCTTGGAGAGATCCTTTCCTTCCTTCCTTCCTTCCTTCCTTCCATCTGGTCGACCCCTCTCTCCTCTCCCTCTCGTTCCACTACCAACTTTCTCTGCTTCCTCTCTCTCTCCCTTGTCGCCTCCGACGCGTTTTTTTTTTCTTCTTCTCTCCTCCTCCTCTCCTCCCTGCATGTTTTCTGTAGGGGAAAAAAGAGAGGATTTTTGAGAGGAGAGAGGGACGGCGTCAGATAGCGCTGAGTGAATGAGAATGGGGTGGGGGTGTAGTAAAATGGGTGTGTTTTAATTCAGTTCCTCTGCCTGCTTCTCTGTCTTCTCTGTACATGCTGTACAGAGAAGACAGAGAAGCATGAGAAGCATGCATGCAACAAAAGCTCAGAGAACACGGTCCAGCATATCACATATATGCACAATTGTTCCTGTTCCATGATTCGGCATCTCCAAATCTCCCCAACTCCATTCAGACAGCTCCAATCAATCCTAACTCGGCTTCCATTACACTGGGAGACCTGGAAGTGTCATATTTAAAAGATAATGACCCTTTTTTAGACAGTTTGGTCCCTTATTTGAAGTAAATCTACAAACTTCCCATCGTGCAAATTCAAACTGTCTTCCATTAAAGTTGTGCTTTCCCCTACATTTACCTCTAAGTTCATATAAAACATGGCCAAGGTCACGGTAAGGTCATCTCAGGCTCTTCTTGCTTTGAGCAAAGAAGCTCCGCCCAGCTAATGTTCCAAGTTTCTTTTTGCTAGGCTAGGGTAAACCAATCAGAACCCCCAAACCAACCACAGGCAGATGGCCGCCCCTCCCTGAGTCTGGTTTTGCCAGAGGTTTCTCCTTGTTAAAAGGAAGTTTTTCCTTCCCACTGTTGCCAAGTACTTGTTCATAGGGGGTCATTTGGGAGTTTCTCTGTAAGGAACGTCTGTTTAGCCCTTTGGCTGGCACCCTATGTCTTTTAAATATGCTATACAATTAAAGTTGACTTGATTTGACACTGTGTTGTTAGTGTTTAATGCCGAGCGGAAGACCACACCTATGGCCAATTTAGAATCACCAATTAAAATAGCATGCATGCCTTCAGAGTGTGAGACCGGAGTGATTCGGAAACTTCCCACACAGAAACACGCTAGCCAACCAGCAGCCCAGAATCTTCACCATACGTCACGCCATTCTGCTAATCTTTAAAAATCCTCCAAATAAAACAACATAAAGGGAAAAGAAATCCCTCTTGTTTTCTCCGTGCGTACAGAGAGGACCCAAACACTCTCTTTTGAGCAAAGACAGAAGAGTGACACAAACTATTGCTCTGAGGCACGGGGCAAGGAAAGCTGGGTACTGACGTAAGAGGAATAAAATATTGTGTAAGGCCGTTTTTCATTAAATATCACAGGCGCACGTAGGTCCCCCATGAAAATATTAGAGACATTTCCTGTAGTTCACTGCAGGGTGCAAAAGCAATCACCAAGTTCTTTTCATTCTGAATTACTCTCGCCTTCGAGTGCTTTAAGTCTGCTTCTTTGTTGACACTGATAGATTGCCTGCACAGTCAGCAGTGTTATTAAAAGACAGTATCACTGTTATTGGAAATGCATAGTAATCAGCTTAAGAGGTGATTTTGGAGCAATGAGTGGTCCTGTAACTCAGGAAGTTGGAATGCGCCATTAAGGACGGGCTCAAGATAACAAATCTGCGTTCCAGAAACAGGAAATAAATCCGAGGACTGGCAGGTGAGGTAACTGAAGATCTTTTCCCCCCTCCCCTCCTCCAGATCAGTGGCAGCGTATCATGTTTAAAGAAGCATGAGAGCAACGGAGGTGGCACAGTTAGAGCACGGGCCTGTCCAAATCCTGCTGCCAAGCAACGTTTGGCTCCTCATAAAAAAGTGCTCCAGAGCAACTGATGTTTTTTAAAATTGTTTCTTTTTTTTGGCAACTATTGACATTTTCAACTCCTCTAACTACGCTGGGCAAGAATGTGAGATATGCTGCAGCTTGCTGACTGACAGCAATTGAGTCTTGTGTGTGCGTTTCCTTGAAATCAAAAATCATGACCCTGAATGAGGCACACTTTCTGTACAGCATCTTGCATGACACCACACAAACACAGGGAGGATTGATGCATGTGCATTCTTTCTGCAGCGCAGCACGCATGCATGAGCACGGGGCCGTGTCTCTGTGCTGTATGGCAAGAATGTATGCACATCTTCTGTGGGTTCACGCAAACAATGTTGGGTTGAGTCCTGCATTTGAAGCGTGGGCACCTGTGCTGTCAATAGGCCTCTCTCCACCTCCCACTCTCTATTTCACCCAGTTCTCTTCCTCTGGCTGCCCTATCTTCTCCCTGCTAAACAAACTCCCTCTCTCCTCCTCACTATCTCATCTCTCATTCCAACAGGTGTCACGCTCCCATTGGCTGCTGAGGCTTATCTGCAAAGAAAAAAAAAATTAGGTAATGGAATTAGGTAACAAAACATGATAAAAGAGTGAATGCAGACGCTTACTTACATGCTTACATTGCATGTTTTCAAACTGTACCTGGAGTAAGATCAAGATCCTGGAGGGTGCTTCAGCCCTCAGGTCTCTGAAACAAAATCTCTCATGACCTAAAAACCACAAATAATGTGTGTATTGTGTATGAAGTGTGTGTGCGTGTGTCTAAGGTGAGACTAAACCTTAAACCTTTTCCTGTTAAAAGGGTGTTTTTCCTTCCCACTGTCACCATCTCCTTGCACATAGGGGTCATTGTTGATCTTTATCTTGAGGCAACTGCCGTTGTGATTTGGCGTTATATAAATAAAACTGAAATTAAATTAAATTGCCCATCAACTACTTTAGTGGAAGAATAAAGGAAATTATGCAAAGGAGGACAGGCAAAGCACAAGGAAGTATCATTTGCTAAGATATGGAAGCCCGTTTCCGCCACTAAAAAAAAAAAAAAGCTAGTATCCATAACTCGAAATTTCGAGTTATTTTCTCGAAATTTCGAGTTATATTTCTCGAAATTTCGAGAAATATAACTCGAAATTTCGAGTTACATTTCTCAAAATTTCGAGTTAGCTCTGCCAATCAAAAATATACGTGAATGAGGTCGCTTTCTTGTTACCCGGAAGCATATGGCGCAGGACCACGCACTCAAAAACGGATCCCAACAAATTAAAGTATGTTTGCTGATAGTAACACCATGTGATTCAGCTAATAACACAGGGATTTCGTCATTTGTGAAGCCAGGCTGAAAACACTCAGCAATCTGTGCATTCACGACTGGATGTAATACCGGTAGCTTAGCTGTAGCATTTGTAGCTGAGGGCTTCAGCTTCCGGGTAACATGGAAATGACGTCATTCACGTAGATTACTGATTGGCAGCGCTAACTCGAAATTTCGAGTTGCTTTTCTCAAAATTTTGAGTTAATATGTCGAAATTTCGAGGTAATAACTCGAAATTTCGAGAAAATAGTTATGGGTTGAGTTATGGATCCTTTTTTTTTTTTAGTGGCGGAAACGGGCTTCCATACTAAGAAGCGTGAAAAGGAAGGCGCAGAAATAGTGCGCATTGACTGAAAACGTAACTGCAGTGAGTCCGAGATCTAATCACGCTCAGGCATTTAGTTTTCATGCAACAAGGAAGTCGAAATCTTTATTCTTCCTTACTGTTTGGTTTACCCACAGTTAAACAAAAGAAAGCAAAGTTGGATATTTAGAGAGAAGGAGAATAAAGAAAGTGAAAGATGATCAAAATAGCTTCCTGATAAAGAGGGTTAAGAAAAGAGACCAAAAAAAGGCAACAGGAACAAAATAAGGGACGCATAGAAGAGATGTGGAGAACGGGAAGACCCCACCACCACCACCCAGATCTTTTTCCCTCTCAGTCTAGTAACAGCCAGATCTTTCTCTCCAACGCAAAGCAAAGAACTCACAAAGACACATTGTGCAAAGACACACAGGCATATTCACTGTCTCTCCGCACAGAAGCAAATACAGTGCACAGACTAGCTTTAATGGGAAAGGCCTGACTCAGTCAACGGTAGCAGAGAAAACTTGATCAGATTACTGTTAACAGTGTAGCAGAGATTTTGGCCTGAAGATGCTGACGGTTCACTGGAGGCCGGACCCATCTGTCTCCACCACACCGCGGGGTTATTGTCAATGTGTTCTCGAGAAAAGATATCATGTGGGCGTGTAGGCGATGTGCTGATTACAGTCCCGCCCCCCAACACCCCAAGAGGCATTCAGACACAATGCAGATTCACATTACAAGAACTTTGATTTACCTGTGGTGCAGCTCCATTCATTTGAGTCTACTCTTTCCAAATGAGATGAGAGCTCCCCAATGCCCCCAAGAGCTCCCTATGGGGGAATCCACTCATTTATTATAGATTACTGATCGCGAAGCCCATTTACAACTGCGATCTGATCTTATGATGCCATCTAGTGGCTGCACAGCAACACTACTGTCTCTTTTTGTTCATTGCAAGATTGATTGTGCAATAATTAGGAATGTGGACGTACTAGTTCCAGCTATGCCTCACTTGTTAAGAGGATACAGGGCTGATACCTACCTGTGCACACCTCAATCACAGTAGCCTGTGTTAAGCACAGGTGTATTTGCACAGGTGAGTCAACACTGTGTACACAGCATAAAGTAGAGGTTGCAAGGTTCTGCTTTGATTTATTACTTTGGTGGAGAGAGAAAAGGGAAAAGAGAGCAAGACTGCTCCACAAAATTGCGGCAGTTATTGAAATAAATAGAAAAGCACCTTTTTTGTCGAATATTTATTTATTCAGGCAGTTAGTAAACCCAAAGGAGCTGGTCTGGGACATGTGCATTAAAACAAATAAGTCTTCTTAACCAAAGAGTTTCTCCCTGTGTCTGTCTCTGTGTTGCATCACAAAGCTGACCA
>NW_005187612.1:253524-263297 GCF_000239375.1 Pundamilia nyererei
GAAACAAAGCAGATGGCACTGCCTTTCTGGGTGAATTTCTGACTAAATAAGTATATTTTCAGCTAAAACGTTGCAGCATGTCATTAATTTGTAGTCCTGCATGGAAACATACAGTGGATTTATCTATGTACTTATTTTTTATCACCAGAGTATATGCATATATTCTCTGAGTTGTATCAGATATTGACCTTATGAGACTTTTAATACAGAGCATCAGTATCGGGAACTGTGAAGTGTAGTGAAAATGTAAAGACATCAGCCTTTAATCTTTTAGCTGCAAACTAATGAACAACCAGGTCAAATTCAGGACGCAAACCAAGTTTAAATCTACCAGCTTGGTTTGTATGCTTGTTATTAGTTCCTGTCATGTTTTTAATGTAAAACAGAAAAGTAACTAAAGGAGACAAAACTGCAATAAAGTGAAAAATTACATTTAATTTACCGAATTATAATAGAATTAGTATAAAGTTAAGGAAAAACTAAAATACTCAAGTAGCACGTGTACTTCAGGTTTGGAGGTTGTGCAGCCATGGACTGGACACGACAAAATAATAATAAATAGTGTTGGACAACAAATCTGGGATCCACTGTGAAACACACACACACCCACAGACCATCATTTTCCACACTTTCTTCTCATTTTAGAAGCTCCTGATCTTTGCAAGTTTGAGATTTGTAGGCCGAATATATAAGGTTTTAACATATTTGTCACACTTTTCACTCTCACCAGTACAGGCAGAGCTGTAACATTACATACTACGTCATGTTGACCTCCATCTCCACTGGTCTGTTTAACTGGAAGTCATAAAAAGCCATATTTCCCAGCCAGCTTCTACAACTCCAGTTAGCTGGTGTACTGGCGCTCACGCACACAGATAGTTTGGAAATGGATTTTGCTCTTTGACCTGTTGTAGCTCTATTGTTTCCTTCTATAAAAGTGACTGGTGTTTTTCACATGTAAGCGCACATGGATGTTTATGTTAGTGTGTGTACCGTACATGAGCGTGTACGGGCCTGCCTGTGCTTACTCAACTGTAAGTTTCAGACATGCTCGCTGAATAATTCAGGTTTTTCTACGTCTCGTTGCCATAGCTGTCTGTAAAATAGCTGCACACACACGCACACATGCACGCACATAAACACACTGATGTGAACATGTTGACAGATGTGAACACCCCCATAGTCACACCAACAGAGCAAGCCGGAGACATTATGAATTCGCCCTCCCTCTCCTTACCTCCCCCTTTCACTTCGCGCTCCTGTTATTATTAAAACTCTTGTTATTAAGCAGCCTAGCCAGGGTGTAGGGTTCCCTGCTGTTACGGCACAATGGGCACACTGTGAAGAAATCTGACTGCACTGCGTTCCTATTCGTGGATCACATTCACCAAGTTGATCAGAGATGAAGTTAAATTGCAAAAGCAAACAAGAAGATCCAGCTGCGTTTTGCCCGTGGCACTGATTGCACTCTTGCAAGGGGGAGAAAGTGCATTTTGCAAACATGGGATACAATTATAATTCGCGTGTTGTGAAATAAAAGCTTCTTATTTTCACAAAGAGTGAGGTGTAGGCGTGAAAATGTACCCATATAGCCTAGATTTCACAGATTCTAGAGGAGATATTCTAACAGTTGTGAAGAAACTGAAAAAGGAAGTGTGTGAAGGGAAAAAAATACATTTGTGTGAATGTTTTTTGTATTGGTTCAACACAATGCATGTGTCCCTACCCTACTGAGAATGCACACAACGATGAAGAACAGGCGATTTAAAAAAGGGCAAACAGGTTGTCAGAAGTTGGGCTGTGGGAGAAATCTTAACAGATCACGTGGGTAAATAACATAAGTCTTAGAAGTTGTGAGGAGCACTTATACGGGCATTTTGAAGCGATTTAATAAAAGGAATGTGGACTCCGGGGGATGGGTGGTCACGTGGTAAAGTTGGGAAATATATTTTTAAAAGGAAAAGAAATAAAGTTTAAAAAGTTGGCTGCTTTTGAAAGCGGATGGTAATTAACGTCTCTTTTCTTTATCCGCTTTTTTTTTTCCCTGGTACGTCGGATGCGCTCGAGTCCGGTCAGAGAGCGCGCACGCACTCCTCGTGGGGACAGAGAGAAAGAGAGATAGAGGGGGAGAGAGAGAGACGTGTGATTTCTCTTTGTACTGAATGAAGAGTTGAGGCCGGCTCTGCTTCTTCTGTCGTCTCTTTTTATATAAGCGGAGTTTGCATGCTGTAAATAGCCCAGTAAGCCGGTTAGCCTTTACGTTTCTCCGTGGCCGTCGGTCCCCTTTGTGTGGTGGAAGCGAGCAGCCGCTGCGAATGTCCCTTTGAGCGATTTTTGACAACAAAAGCATCAGGTCCATCGTCCGTCCTTCTTCTTCTTCGGGGGATTTTTTTCCAAGTCACAAATTCACCAGCCGGGATTTTTCGTTGCGGAAAAGCGACGAGCCGCACGTCCACAGACCGTTTTCTGCCTTCTTTCTGTCGCTCACTTCACACTTCTGTAGCTCCGGGGGCATTTTTTCTCTTTCCCAAACCAAGCGACAATGGCAGCTGTAACAAGCCCGGAGACGAGCCCTCAACCCCGGGTATATTTCCAGACACCGGCCGGTACCACGGAGGAGCCGGAGACACCAGTTCGGAAGCAGGGACGCGTTACCGTCAAATATGACCGCAAAGAGCTGAGGAAGAGACTGAACCTGGAGGAGTGGATTATCGACCAGCTAACGGACCTCTACGACTGTGAGGTAAAGACCCCAAACAATAACCGGCCTCCAAACCGATCGAAGGTATTGATTAGGCGGCTCTGTTAAGTAATAGGGCTCCGCGGTGTAGCGTAACGGGGGAAAGTCTGTGTGTCTGTCTAATCCACAGGCAAACTGTTGATAAAGAAACATTAACGGGCCCTTTGTCGGTGCTTTTGGCCTAGCTCCGCTTACTCTATATACTCTATAGCCCAGAGTATCACGGACACATGTGGATCAGTATGTAAAATAAGGAAGAGCCTCACAGATTAATGTCATACATTTATTAAATCATCCACGCGAGCAGCCATGTGGGCAAACTTCATGTTCTCACCCACATGTAGGGCTATAAGTAGCACATGCACTTTTATAGCCTCGTCGCGAAATCGACGGCCGCTGCTCTTTGTTCTGATTGGCTGAAGCGGATTTAAAGCACACCTGTGAATTAATTTAATCCGCTATTAATGTCCGACCGGAAGTAGCGCCAATTCTCCTATTTCATGCCTTTGGTGTGAAATAAACCGTGTAGCTGCTTTTTGGGGACAGTTTTACTTTGAATAAATAAAAGCCACCAGTTTATAAGAATAAAACAGAGGGAAAACTTCTTTTTGACCAGCAGTCTCTGGTTTTTATCCACCCAATTTTATTGTCATTCAGACAATAAAGTTTATTTTGTCCTACAACTTTTTAAGTAAGGCAAAACGAGTTTGATCAGGCACAAATAGTGATGGTAAACCAGAGACAGATGAGATGAAAATGTCTGGTTGGTCAAATATCCCATCATGGAGGACCATTTTAATGATTTCCCTGGCCTTAGCGATGCCTGAGTGTAACCATGTATATATCAAACCTGCGGTCATGGTGTCACATGGAGAGTTATAATGTAACTTGGCGGCAGCTGTGGTGTAGCTCTTGGCGGCAGTAGTTGGTAAGCTCATGTCAACTCACTGAGCTGGCATTGACCCACATTCTATTCCTGACGTGAGGAATACAGGGACTTAACAGGTTTGCAGAATTCCTAGTAGTAGCTAGCAAGAGGATGGGTAAGAGGTGTAGTAGGCGGATTCAGAAGTTCCCTTCCAGACTTTTTTAAACCAGGAAAACTGGTTCTTTTTATAGTTTGTATTACTGAAGCTTCTCCACCATTGCATAATGTCGCTGTAATGGTTGTTTAGCCATTAAGACTCAAGTGAAAGGCGTCTGGCTGTTTACAACTGGAAGCCAAAAATCCATTCCTCTGGGAATTCATGACTCTAAATAGATATTATACTAAGCCCCAGTTAACCATGAAGATAAATGCACTCAGGGAAAGCCATAAATAGACGAGTCTGTTATTCATTTGATGTCAGAAAACCAGATAGTCCAGCACACCTTTGTTTCCACTACATTATCTCATCCTGTTAACAGAGGATCTCTCATGATGCACACTGTGGCCGGGATATCCTGACACTACAAAGTTACCAAAGCCCGCTGAGGTGATTAACGGACCTAGACGGGATTTTAAAATCAATTTGCTTTGATTGTCTGCCAATAACGGATTAATATGTTATGTGTAGTCATCGCAGAGTCCAAAAAGTCTGAACAAATGAGCTCAGGGGTAAAGCTTTTCAGCACTTTGGTCTAGTGTTACTTTTATAATTAAAACAAAGTGTTTTTTGTGGCTTAGAATCGCCTTAATTTTTAATCCATTATTTGGCCACTATTATGTGGATCACTGCGACCGATACCCAGACAGTCTGTTCAAAGTTAGTAACACCTATTTGTCTTTCTGTGATTCACTCCTTCATTTGCTTATCCCAGTCCATCTTTCATCCCCTAATCCGCTCAGTCATGCATGTTTTAATGCCCTGATGATTCACAGTTAGTTTGCTTTTCAGCTGTAAATGGGGTCCAAAAAAATACACAAATGGATGCACACTGACTTTATCTGTTGTTGTTCATAGTAAAACCTGAGCCCGGTGGAGATTGATTACGCTCAGGTCACAGGCAGATCGTGTTACAGTCACGTAAATGGGACATAAATGATTTAGTTCACATTTCTGGACGCACATCCATCGTTCGTCTCTAATGACGATGCTTATTTTTGGCTTTCGTCCACTGAATTCCTCTCTTTTCATTGTCCTAATCGAGTCCCTGTCTAGGCTGTTAGACAACAAAGAGATTAATTTACAGTCGGTTCACTGATGGAAACACATTGGGCTCATTTAGATGGGGAGATGTGAAGCACGTGCTGCTGAGCAGTGTAACTGGAGAGGCAGCTTTAGCCGGTCAGGGAGCAGAGCGGACACAGGGAGAACCCTCTTCACTGACAAAGGCAGAGAGCATGCTTGGGATTTTCTCCTTTTACCCTAACCTCGCTGTGCCTCCTATTTCCTATAATCCGCATTTTGCCTTTCACCCATCATTATGTCCTATCAATCAACCTCCCCTCTCCTCCTCCTCCTTTTTATTTATGCCCATTTCGACTTTTAATAAAACAGCGTGGAGTTTGTTCAGCAGGGAATTCATTATGAGCTATTTTCCCATTAACATAATCCCTTTAAACATGCTACAAGCAATCAGCCAGTCATTGCTGCCAGCCAGTCTGTCAGATATTCATCCAGCCGCTTAGTCAGCCTATCAGTTAAAGTTGCTATGGGTAATAGAGAGGAGCTGAGCCATAGTATGATTCCATGGCAACAAGCCTTGTTAAATGTTTATGTTGGTTAACCACACTGTGGAAAAAGGGGCGCCCGTTTAGTCAAATTAAATCCTGTATGAAGAAAAGTCTGTGTTTTTCATTCTTGCATGATATTCACAGGGCTTTGGTGAATACCTGCAGCCGATGTTAATGTGGCATTTGCTTTGCCCAAGAAGCACTCCCTGGTTTTGTTACCCAATAGCGCAGTCCCTCCCAAACATGGCTACTAATACACATTTTTGCATTTGCAAGCGGCTACAGGAAAAGACTGTGACGTCATCTGTTTTACTCAGACTGAAGCTATAAGGACAGCAGTCACACATCTTTACTTTCTTTAATTGAAAATGAAATAATAATACAAGTGACTATTTCCCTGCCAGTGAGGTTATAAATTAACCACATGATTCTGTGTTTGGTGATTTTTGCTTGACAAAACTTTGACTGTTTGCTGTTGATTACTAGACTAGGAAGAGACACCAGTATGTGGCCAACGTCTCTGGGAGGTGTGGCATATGCTAATGTTACGCTGCTCAGCTGCTGCTTTAAGACGCTTGTATTTTATAGGCACGCGCAGCCTTCCAAAGGCAGGACCCTCTGTTTGATACTAGTTTGATTTGCAGCTGTTTTTGACATTGATCTTTTATTACGCATGTTCTGGATGTTGTGTTTGCTTAGTTGTAATGAGCCCCAGTTGCATTTTGTGTGCTTATCTTCAATTATCTCCTGCCTTCTTCTCCAGGTCGCTTTTAGAAAATACATTTTTAATCTCAAGGAGATTCCCAAGATAAATAAATGATGATATAGAAAAATAGTTACATTATCAGCTTTTACATGTGCTACTTTGACAGCAGTCACCTGTTTTTACTGTAACTGCCGAGCTATAAATATGTGTTCCTAACAAATTTGCTCAGTAATATTTAAACCTTCATACATGCTTACCAATAAAGCAGTTAACATTTGCTAATATTGCCTGGCCACCTAGAAAAGCAGATTAATAAAATGTCGAAGGGGTTAGGGTTACTTTGTAAACATTTCAACTTTATTGTTACTTTTTCTAACTGGGAAAAAATGGAGCTAATTGGTCCGCCAATGATTGATAGCACACGCCGGTGGTGATGCTATGGTCTGCCAGTAAAAGACACCAATTGCAACTTCTTTAATGATGATAATAATAATAATAATAAATAAAATTCACATCTGGTTTATTTGTAGTTGATTTAAATTTAACCAGCTAGTTTCACGGTTGATTAGCAGATGTTTGAAGAGGAAACACGGCTGTCTTTTCCACTTGTGCTCTACTTCTAAATTTTCATCTAATTCCTAATAAAATAAAAATATTATGGACGAACGTGTGCACGTCCTTAACACTTATTAGAGAGCAGTGGACTATATTAATGTCAGTGACACTGGTTGATCGTTGTAGCATCAATATATGCCTCAACCCACCTAAAACAACTATGGAGTGATGTGTGTTGGTGCGTGGAGTACTGAAAAAAGCTACCTAGGCCCAAAACAAGACAGAACTTGAAATAATTCAATGTTTTGCAATCAGACAAACGTAGAACAGAGCACTGAAAGTGCATTAAAGTTAGAAGAAAAATATCAACAGCTGGGTAAGACTAATGGTTAAAGAAGTTTGGCTAACATTAACTGAAACACAACAATTTAAAGCATCATGCAGGTTGAAGTCAGTTAAACTTCTCTGGATAATATCAGATTCAGTTGATAAAGCAGACCTAGAGGCCATGTGGTGAGGGCTATGATGGTATGTCCAAAGCGGGGGAAAGGGTGGGAACAGCTGCAACAGTGCCTCCAAATCCCATAACACCCCCGTCACACAGTTTATATTTTAAACTGTGGCAGTCTGAAAGTACAAACCCCTCACTGGCAGTAAAAGTTAGGGTGTTACGGGGCACACGATACAGTCGAGGAGTGTTTCTTCAAACGTTGGTGGTTTTAAACATGGTCTACACTTTCTCAGTTGTTACCGAGTCTTCACTCTATTAATGGCTTTGTGTATATAGTGCTAAGTGAGTTTGAGCGTACTCCGGGGAAAAGAAAAGAGTGGGAACACCAAGAAGGTCCACAGCCCCGCTTTTAGTAAAAATAATCAAATTTCACTCCAGCCTTGTTATCATTTCCATGGTAACTAGCCTGTTAACATTTTATTCATCAATAAAGACTCATTTTCTCTCCTTTTGCGGCGTTATCCCTTTAAATCACAGCGTGGCTGACCAGTCGCTACATGGTTAACACTGGAGCGAGTGGGCGGACCAACCCCCAAACTGCAGGGTCCTACGTGGCTGGCCACACAGATACAAACACACACTCACACACACACAAATACAGATGGGAATACTAGCGGGAACAGAGGCAGGATTGGTGAGCAGGAATGCAATAAACGGGGGAAGAGAAGGGAAAAAAAGTAGAGGGGATGGCAAACGGAGAAGGAAAATGTAGTAGGAGTGGGCAGGGAAGCTGGAGAATGAGAAAGTGCTTTTGGAACATGTATCCACTGCTACTGCATGATGTATACACTGACAAAAAGCAATGGTTTTTAATCTCACTGCAGTTTAGATGGGTTTGTCAGGCACTAAAACAGCAGTGCCTGCAGTCACTCCAAATTAAAAGTGCTGGGAAGCAGGAAATGAGTTTATGTAAGTCCTAAGGTAATGCTTATGAATCAGAGAGGAGGGTTCTGAGTTTTTATATTCTGCTTTTATGTTTATTATTGCTTATACTGCACAGCCCAGGGCCACATTTATCACTTCTATCAAGTGATGCGAGCGAGTGGAGCATACACACCCTTTAAAAGCATCTCGTTTTAGTTTGTCGCTTGTAAGCCTATTAGCTGACTACCAGTCAACCTGCTCAGTCCTTAAATCTGACTATATCAGATGAAAATAAATTTGAAGTCATGCTCGAGCATGCAGTTTTTCTAGCTCAGTCTGATGAAATGTAACATTAGGCAATTTTAGGCAGATTTGCCTCTGCTTGCAAACAACATGTAGATTATGTGTTGTGGTGCACGCTAGAAAAAGAGCGCATCCCTTTAATTAAAAGGGATGCATGCAAAAAATATTAAAGTGTTCCAGTTCCATGCGTTCAAGGTAATGACTCTGTGTAAACTATAAAGCGAAAATACTCGGAAATAAACAAGTCACATGTGACTCTCTTCACATAAAAGTGAACAACAAAAGAGGAAATGCTACCAGCTGACACTTAACTCACCACAATAGTTTCAGTTCTTCCTGTTTCCCTTTTTCTTTAAATAGGCAAAGTCAAAGTTGAAATGCATTTACATGAAAAGAAATCGCTTTCTGAAATACAGGAAACACTGGTGTTTGTGTGCCCTTCAAAATAAAAGTACCTCTAAAATTTTAATATAGATGTACAGACATTTAAATAACCTCGTGCTTTATTGAGCACAGAAATTGTATATATTGTATCACAAATACATATTATTAGCTATGTTTTCTTTGTTTATTATTTCCTTATTTTGTTAGCTAATTTTCACTTTGAGCGTGTTGTGGTCTCGAACGTGAAAAAAAAGTGAGAAGTGAAGGTTGGAGTTAGTTCCAGAAATACACAAAAAAGTGTGTGTGTATGCCCGTGCGTGTGCCTGTGTGTGTGTGTGTGTGTGTGTGTGTGTCTGCAGGAGAACACTTGTCAGGGAAAGCCAACCTCTTTTATAGCTTTTCCAGTCACGGATTAATTCGGCCTCCTTGACTGACTTCCGACTGTAAAAGGAAACGCACACGTGCACACAAACACACCCAAAGAGTAGCATCAAACATTTTCTTACACTGTTAACTTTAAGGTTTGAATACCAATCAGCATTACCCTGTTTCACTCTGTGCAAGAGAGTGACTACAAAGAGTGGTTGTTACACAGCATGAATGAAAGACTCCACTGTGTCTTTGTGCCCACTCTCCCACACCAGTGCTCACGTGCACACACATCTGCACAGAGACGGACATACACACATCTACTTACACGTCACACCTGGTTCTACATGTTGAGGAGACTCTGCTTTTCCTAGCGGATATGAGGTGAGTCAGCGTGTGCCGTAGCCTGACCCACTGACTGACTCTGTGGATGTTTTTAAAACGGCAAAGGAACAAATCAGCAGAGTTGGAGAGGTGGAAGAGTGCAAAGAATATTGTGAGTGAGGGAGATTAAACGTGTGTTTTGGTTAGTGGGTGAGTAAGGTCGGAAGGAAGTTGAGAAAACCGAACGAGGCGTGGATGAAGGAGGAGAGGAATGGAGGGAAAAGAACAAGGGATGTGAGTCATTTAGAGGAATGTTTATATGTTGTCACAGGAAGTGTGAGACAAACAGTGTGTGGAAAAA
>NW_005187612.1:263544-273003 GCF_000239375.1 Pundamilia nyererei
AACAACAGTGTGACTAAGAAATCTAAATACTGTTGAAGTTACAGCGACTTTAGTGCCCGCGCTTCTAAGCGACATCTTTTTTTCTTCAGCGCTCACGTAGCCATCGTTGTTCCCCCAACTAAGAGAACTATTATGTGTGTTTCCAGTTCAGTATTTTTGTTCTTGTGGGATTTTACAGTTCAAAATCATCTTGAATTATCTCATACTGAGCCTTGATGCAGTTCCTGCGTTCAGCCACTGTGCGAAACGAGCTGTTTCGGCTCCCTTCCCCCTCCCTCTGAACTTTCTTATGATTTGTGACACTTGCCAACAGAAGGTTTGAACAGCATGTAGATGGAGCACTTGGGATGACCATATTAGATATGTATGCTCTCACTGACATCATCCAGAGAAAAGAGGAGAAAAAACTGTCTAAAATGCAGTGATTAGAGTAGCCTAAACTTTTGGATCGCAGGGATTATTTGCACATGCCTCATTTCTTAAAAACTTTGGCCATGTTTAAACTGTATTAGGGTAAATATGAAGGATGGCGGGGAAGCACAGTAGCTCCCTTTTAGATACAAACTTCAAAGAATATCTTTACCATGTAATTTAATCAGTATGCCAAAGATTTCTAAGCATCTTGTTAGCACGTGTCAGCTAGAGTAGCCTCTGCATACTGACTAACACCTCTTCAACATT
This sequence comes from Pundamilia nyererei, assembly GCF_000239375.1. Classification (NCBI taxonomy): domain Eukaryota; kingdom Metazoa; phylum Chordata; class Actinopteri; order Cichliformes; family Cichlidae; genus Pundamilia; species Pundamilia nyererei. The sequence continues at coordinate 264,226 of NW_005187612.1, forward strand.
TAAACCCTTAAGCATAGGTAATATAGGTTGGATTTTACCAACCAGTTGCTTGTTTATTGTCGTGAAACAACATAAAAAGATGTAGGATCGTTTTCCATGAACGTCTTTGTGCTATACAAGTGATTGTGTTTCAGATTGTATTTAATAGGCATATCTAAATAGGCTACTCAAGCAGTTAACGTCTTAATAATGAAGCACTCGTTGACTTTCCTGCACTTTATTTTAAATGATCTCCAGTGTGCAGTATCAGACACTTTGCTCCTATTGGTCCTTACTAAACTGCTGCTTGCACTTATAGCCTCTTAAGTCTGTAGCTGTTTTGTGAAAGCTCTTGCACCCTTGAGGAGGCTTTTTTTTTAAAGTGAGCATAATGGTGATGGTGCACAGACCTCTGTTATTGCTGTATGTGGCTCCAGAGTGTTGTTTTTACAATAGTGCCTTTTTATTTTTTTGCGGGGGTGATGTGCGTTTATTGGCCTCCGCGCTGAAACTGTATTAAAACAATGGCACAACCAAGACACTGCTCTAACATTTAACAGCAGGGGCTGGGCCTGGCATTGGATGATTTGTTTGGAGCCAGAATCCTCATGAGGTTTCTCCGTGCACAGGTTGAGTGAGGTAACGCAGATCCACTCAGGAGGGTTTTTTAATCCCGGGAGGTGCGTTAGAGCAGACGCCTTTTGAGCTGTTGTTCGGCAGCGCAGAAGAAGCTTTATTATTCACCGTCGCTGATGGTGTGTGTGCATAATGTGCATGCACGTGCCTGTTTCATGCCAGCATCCGACTGTGCAGGAGCGCTTCATGTGTGAGGCTTGGGCTTGTGGTTGCACCGTGTCGACATTACCTGACACCTCCTGACCTGTTGTCAGTCTCAGGCAGGCGGCTAGTGATTTCTGCCAAGGTCAGACCGCAGGTGTCGTCCTGACTTCCTCTGTGATGTCACCGCTGTGAAACTCGAACACTTGCGATAATCTGGAGGACAGGTCTGTGACGAGATGGGCTCTGGTTCGGATGTCTTTGGGAACGAATGAAGGAAAGATGTGCGCTCGGATGGACAGACAGGGAAAACAGAGAGATGGTGTTATCAGTCATTCCTGTTACATTATTGTAATGGAAACATTCAAATGCACATATTGGTGTTTCTATAGTATATTACCTTAGTGTGTGCTTTTTGTTGGAGTTTGCTTCAGCAGGAAGGTACAACAGACCATATTTGGTCAGTGTGTTTACAAGTTGCTTATTAACCAGGAAGGGAGACAGCCATATTTGGTTGGATTCCTTTGATGCTCATAGATCATTATTCAGTGCTCACCTGTTTAGGTTACTCATTCTAACATCTGACATGCAACAACAGTTAAAAGTAGTAGAAGAACAAATACACGTAGTGACTTATAGTCGCGGTTATGGGCACCTGTCTGTGACATTATTAAACCCAGAATAGAAACAAGCTCCTTTTGAGGCGACAGAGTAAAAGTTTGCTTGGTTGATTGGTTGCTTTCTGTACGTTCTGAAACTGATATGGTCAGAGTAACACAATCTTGACATGACAATCTGGAGACAAACATTGTGTGTTTCACTCGGTAAGCAAAAGCGTCTTTCAAGCTGCTGACTAAAGGGCATCAGGCTGCGCAGCGGACAGTCAGAGCGACAGCTTTGGCGTCTGCCTCTTACTCATTCTTTCCTCTAATGTTTCATCTTTAGTGCGTCTCTGGTTATTACAGTCACTCAGGATGCAGCGAGAGGTCACAGAGTTGTACAGTAAGACGTCCTTGTTAAGTAAGACAAAAGTGGAGATACAGCGATACAGCTCCTAGTTTTTGCAGTTTCAGTCTGTTTGTTTTTGGTTCTGCTGCGATAATCTGTTGGAATCGCCTGCGTTGTGAGTTTTTCTCCTGTATCTGATTGAATATGGAAATGAACCAAAGCATTAGCTGATTAGATTACCCACTCTGTTGGCAGCGTTTGAGAGGTCAGAGACTCTGATGACTGATCTGCATAAAAGAATAATAATGTTCCGCAGCTCACTTTGATATCCATATGGATTATATCTCAATATTGGGGCAATGAATCGAGAGGCTTTGCAGATAAACACAGCAGCTCGTGAGCAAAAGTGAATTAAAACTGCAGAAGAGGGGCGGATATTTAAACTGGACCTCCGTGACTTTGAAGTGTACTCATTGTGTTACGAACTAAAACAAAAAAAGAACAAGTTACTCAGTGAATGACATGGCAAATGAGCAAGTAAATTCAAAGCCCTTTAGTTTTGTTAGTAGTACTTGCCAACAGTGACATAATGATAATCTGCTGTAATCCTTGTTTGTATGCATTCTTATTTTAATCTGCGCATAATCTCCTCTTTTAGTCCCGTCGTTGTGGTAGTGACTCTTTCGCCTGGTTGAAGAGTTGTGTGTATTTTTGTTGGACACTTGTACGCACACACACACACAGAGCAGGGACTCTCCTAGTATCCATGGGTTTATAGGGGACCGTGCTCAGTGCAGCAGAGATGTGGGCACTTGAGAGTTTTCGGTTCCCTTACTTCTGATGAGGGATTTAGTAATTAGTCAAAGCTGAAGAGGAGAGATGGATGATCTTTGTGTGTTGTGACAGAGAGAAGCTGCGTGAAAATTGCATTTGAAAGTTGAAAGGTCATTTATGAACTTTCTGTCATTCCCAAACTGTCAGCTTTCTCATATTTCTTTTTTTTTTTACTTCTACCTAGCTGACAGATGAAGCTTAAATTTGCATAATTTTTTAACACCGCAAGTAACACTTCCTTCATGATAGTAATGCTGATTTGACAGTTGGTCAATCAGCCTCTTTTGCATGCTATCGTTAACATTATACTGCCTAACCAGAGTCCGTGCACTGCACTTACTGTGATGTTTTCTATTTTTAGGCAACGTTAATGTTTCTGTAGCTTTAGATATAACGACAGTAACACAAAGCAATCAAGGGCAACCTACTGTGACAGCATTGAGTCATGTGTTACTCTGCGATTCCTGCTCCTATATCGAAAAGGCACTTAAACACTTGATGTATTAGTGTGAGCAGATTCATGAATCCACAGGTTAAATCACTCCTGATGCACTGCATTAAGCAGATGAGCATTGATGTAATTGTTTGGGTTTTTTTTTATGTTATTATATAAGAGGTTTGATTTGTAAGGCAGTAGATCTAAACGGCAGTGACAAACTGTGCCCTCATGTAGTCGTTCGAAAGGGTTACACGGCAGCATAGTTACCAATACAAGTCTACCCGGGGCTGGTTGTGACCCCGAGGGTCCAGCAGACTGTCTCCCTGGAAAAACCGCAACACAGACGTGTTCAGTCAACACACAGAAACCACTGAACCGTTTCAGTCAGGCCAAACAAGCTGACGGGGGAATCATTCAACCGAACAGCGATCAGACATGACTATGGGCAGCTTTTGGGGGGTCAGGTTTGGATGACCTTCTGCACATTCACTGTACAAATAGATTTTTTTTGGTGTGTGTGCGTGGGTGTTTAGTCTAAAATGAGAGCTTTACAGTTGAACCAAAGGTTGGCTGGGTGTTAGTTTTGACAAAAATACAGATTAGTTTGCAGGCATGTTACAAGCGACGACATACAGGAAAATATTCCTTATGTGAAAGCTAAATGGTACGATCCACGTTTTATAGCCATTCCCTACCCGCTCTTTATTCCATACTACAGTATCTGTCTGTCTTTCTGTTAATGCGACCTCTGTTACCTAATTGCAGTTACAGTGAATACCGCTGTGCCGAAGTCCTAATTATAGCGATGAATGTTTCTTGGCTTCATGTGAAGATTTGTTCTGTGCGCTCGGAGCCCGTTTGGTTTGGCTTCCTCCTGCAAAAAAAATCTGAAACAACCCACACAGCACCGGGACTCACATTAGCATGCCCACATCTCTACCACCAGACTCTGGAGGCTCTGCTTCTTTTTACTTTGCATGACAGATCCGTTTGCATTTTATCTGTAGTGAGATAGCAGGAAAAGGCTGACAGGGCTGCAGAGTTAAAGCAGATGGAGGCGCTGGTAGTGCGTACTAAATGAGGGCTGCGTGTTGTTTTTAGAGTTTTTATAGAACAGTATCATTAAGAAGCTACATGTGTCCTTGCTTCCTAGAGATGCATGCAGCGAAGCGTTAAAGTTGTGATACTGTCCTTTATCGGGAGGAGGAAACTGCGCTTCCCTGTTTGCAAACTTCTACACGGGGCGAGGAAGAGCAAAGCAAACCCGACTGATGAAATAATATAATCTAGTCTGTGTCCTGGCAGGCTAGGTTATAAACAGGCTTCAGTTGATCTGTGCTGCCTGCAGCTCGCTCTTTCTGCTTTTCATATGATTCAAAACAGGACATCATTTTCTTCCTGGGAGGAAGTACATCCAACTGATTAGACCCGCAATAGAGATGAAAATCAGGCACGCACGGGAAAGTGCACAATAACACACACTTTCGAGATCTTAGGCTGGGTTAAGTATTTTGCATCGATTAGGAACTGCTGTGGTTTATAGTTCAGCAGTCATGTGTGAGGCCACACATTCATTACAACAGCCACTCAGTACTTAAATTGAGTGGACAGACACAAACAGACTTGTGTTTGTGAGTTTGCCCTCTTTAAAGTCTAAGGGATACCCAGCATAGAAACTTCCAACAGATATCTCTACACCTTCCCTTCCCCCAATATCTCCCAAGGTCACATGCTCAAACAGGAAGTGGTTGGCTGCCTTTGTGGTAAAGAAGAGACCCTCAGATGGAAAGCTTTGTGTGTTTGTTTTTTTTGTTTGTTTGTTTTGTTTTGTTTTGTTTTGTTTTTTTGTTTTTTTTGGTGCAAGAGCGGCGATCCTAAAAAGGAAGTTGACTATAGTACTGTTCTTGTTATTGTTAGACCTGGAGATTCCTGATAAGCAACCATAAGGGTGACACAGACTCAGATAGTAGGGAGATGGAAAGCAGCAGGCGATGACTGACACAATGCATCCCTAACCACCCCACCCACCCCTCAGTACACCCTCGCTGACCTCTTGTTGACTCCCTCCTCTCTCTTTCTCTCATAAGTGGTTTCATGCCCACAGCAAGATGGCCCGAATGCTACGAACTGGCCAATTACAAACGCGCCAAGGGTGACTCTCTCTGTGTGAGAGCAGGGCAGAGCGGTGATACCAACTCGAGGGGAAGGGCATCAAAGGAGACGTAAAGATAAACGGACGGCGGGAGAGAGTAAGGCAGGAAGCAGGTTGAAGCCCAGTGTTTTTCCGCTCTTCAGATCCTGGCCTCATCCTGTCTGCGTGCGTCTGTTTGTAGTAATCAGATGACCCTAGACAAAATTACCAGATCGGTCACAAGGGTGTCATGAATTACCACCTCAAGACAGCTTCCAGGCAACTTTTTAGCTTACTTGTTTTCTCTTCTTTTGTAAGTAAAGCTGTACTAACGCCGGTTGCGGCCTTGTTTCTGAATAGGCCAGTTAGTCATGTTGCAATGGCCAGATCGACACACTGGAATTATCCGCATTTACTTCCCCATTATCTGCCAGGATAACCTTAAATTCTCCACTTGACGATTTGTCATTTCCCAGGAAACTAATGTTATGCTCTGGGAGCAAAGAGTGTTTTTATCCCTAGTTTCTGTGTTATACTTTCTGTGTTTGATATTCGTTAGACCCCAGTTCTATTGCATATCCTTCCTTGCTTAATCCTGCAGTGTTTGTTTTACACACACACGCCCGCACATGCATACAATATGAGAGTTTGAAGTTGTACTCACCGGTGCATGTGTGGTGCTCTGTGAGCTGTGGTTGCCTGGCAAACCCCCTTCCGTAGATCCACAGTTAAATATAATTTAGTAATTAAGCTTCAGTAATTATCCATAACAATGATGGTGTCGAACAATACCGGGTTTCAGCCATTTTACTCCTAGCGCTTCACAATAGACTAAAAGACAAAAGATGACATCACCCATTGTTTTGTGAACTTGCATTTTAAGGCCTGAAGTTTAGCATTGTGGCTGCCACCATTTAGTTTTATTGAAGCTAAAAGTGGATCAGCTAATGCTTAAAAGAGTGACTAGAAAAGGGCATCCATATAATCGACAGTCTTCTGTTAACATATAGATACAGTAACCAGAACTAGACCTTCAACTACCTGCCATTTAAAGCAACCGCACCCCCAATAATGCAGAACTGGAAGCCTTAATGTGCAATAAACTGGTGAATCATAAAAGCATTCACCTCCTGTGGTTTTATTGTTAGAGGCGGGAAGCATCAGACACCACATGATACAATATTATCACAAAACTTCAGTCACAATCCAATATTATTGTGACTTTTAGTATTTTGCATATGCTGAGTATTACAAAAACTTATTACAATTTAGCACAGCTGGTATCTGTTTTCTCCAATGAGATAAAGTTATCTCACTTTTTTTTTTTTACTGCATAATGAGATTGTCAAACATACCAACAAACCCGCCACGAATGTTCCCATAAGACAGTCACGCTATCAGAGAGCAGCTGAATGGGATCAAGTTGACAATTAAACACAGTCTGTTTCTGGTGATAGAGCAATTACTGTGATAAATAATTGAAAATATCATATCTGTTGCTGTTTACATAGAGAGAAATTTACATTTAACAGAAATTCAGGTTTAGCCATTACATGTGTGCTCAGCAATCTTCCTGTTCTGTAGGAATATAACCGTAATAATGCTCCTGGCTGTAAAACATTTGCACGTCGGATTCAGTAAAAGCACCTTGCACATCATATCCCACCTATATTTTGCATTTTTTGGCTTTTCAAGCCCAGAGTTTCTGCTTCATCTTGCCCAGTTGATCCTTATTAACTAAAGCTGCTCCGTTAGCAGTGCAGATCTGAGGGTATGGATACCATCTCCTCTCATCTGTGACAACCAAAACACACAGTAGCAGTGAAAGCATTTCAGCGGCCGTGCTCTCATCGCCAACACGAGTGCCTGGAACTCATCGCTGTCAGCATTCACACACACGTTTTATACCTGTGTCACCATGCCAAGTCAGGGTAATAGTTTTAATGGAGTGCCACTCTCTTAATGCAAATATACAGTGCGATTTAGTCTGATTTATTACCTTGTGATGGATGCATAAAGTGTGCGTTTGCCAGACAAGTCGCAAAGAAACTGCAGCGAGTGTCATTGTTTACTGCCACGCGGCCTACTTTTCCTACTTCTTCCCTTCCCTCCTTCCTCCATCCCAGCCTCTGTTTTCAACTTCCTTTTTCCGCCTGTCTCTCTTTCCCGTATCATACGCGGCCAAAAACATTGTTTGTGTGTTTTGTAGCAGAATGGGCTGTTGGCCATCCCCGGTTATTTTTATCCTGGTTTGTTACTGAGGCACTAGAAGAGCAAAAGTGGCTGTCTGTTCTGCCTACGTCTTTACATTTTCAGTGATACATAATCACTCTGTCTTCTTTGTTGTTGTTTCTTTCCGCTCTCAGTTTGCCCACATCCTATCAAAGGAATCAGTTACTTTATGCATGAAGTTGTCAAACAAGCCCGTGATAAACATCTACACCGACGTGAAGCTTTCCACGTCGATAAGACATTGACTAGCATCTGCCTTTGCTGCCGTGTCATTATTTCACCAGCTGTATTTCCAGTAGCAATGACGGGCCTTTTTGTTGTTATAATACAAGGACACTGACCCACTTGTAGGTCGTGTTTATGCGAGTGTGCGTGGTACGTTTTTTTTTTCCAGTGAGGTAGCCTCATACTGTCACATCTCATTGCGTTGTGAAGGAAGCCTCCAGACGATCTGCGTCTCTCTCGTTTCACCGCGCGCGACTCATATTCGCGAGCTTGTCAGGAAGAGTGTAATTAAGTTTCAAGAACCACGTGTTTGCGGTGTTTTCCCCAGTGATGCTGGTGATATGGGTGGCAAGTAGGGGTGTGGCTAAAGGGAGGTCTAGGGTAGCACAGCCCTACTACAGTATATGATGTTAAAGGAAATAAATTGAAAGCTATTTTTACGTTTTGAAAACTGGACCCCCCTCATTTGCCTCAAAGTGGTCCAAGCCTGCCGTTTCCTAACTCCATTACCACCAGTTGCCCACTATAGTGTCATGGGGCAGTAGCTGTCTATGTTTCTCAGGTGGATTTTTATTCTGAAATATTTTTTGACTTCCTCTTTAAAAATATCCTGGAAACATCGCTTGTTGAGTTATGTTGCTGTTGCGTGTTAGTTGTACATCGTATCCGAGTGCATGAACCTGTAGGAGACTTTGGAACAACATGTTAGAGCTGCAGGTACCCACGAGTATTGATGCTCTTCTGAAGGCTCGTCAGAATAAAGCAGGCCCTCCTTCCTTTACCTGCACTCTTCTCTGCTCTGCTTTGTTTATAAACCTTCAGTGCTTGTCAATATCTTGTAATCAGTTTTTTTATTCCACTCCGCATCTTCTGCAGCCAGCAGTAAAAAAAACAAAACCTTCCAGACTAGTTCAGTAAGTCAGTCTGGAGGATTGTTTTGGAAATCCTCCCTCGTGATTCCCCGCTTTCTTTGTGTCTCCTCTCAGAAGCCTGTCTTCCGGCGTTTTTCAACATCTCCCTCCTCGGCTTCTCTCTTTCAGTCTGCTCCACTCAGCTGCTCCCTCGTCTCGATATGCTCCTTAACCTCTTACCTTCCTTCCTCTCGGCGTTCCCTCCCCCCCTCCCCTCTCAGATTTAACAGCGTCTGTTAAATCTTTTTCCATTAAGCCGTATGAAACATTTATGCTTTTCTCCACCTCGTCCTTTACGCTCA
>NW_005187612.1:273368-281755 GCF_000239375.1 Pundamilia nyererei
CACACACACACACACACACACTTCAGCTCAGACTTATTAATGCCCTTCCTATAATTCTTTAATCCGTGTGTGCAAGGTGTGTGCGGGACGTTGAGCCATTTTCACTGCCAAAAGAAAACCTACCGCTTTGTTAATGTGCCCACACAGCATGTTTTGCCTGTCCATGTGTGGTTGTGAGTCTGACTGACTTGTGTGTGTTTTGTGTGACGGGATAAGGGGCAGTCAGGCAGGTGCAGAGACAGCTGGTGTGGGCAACTCTAACCGAGGGGGAGGACGAGAGCGAGGGAGAGATTCCTAGAGAACGACATGAATATAGGGGCAGCAATTGAGCTGCAAAAGAGCTCGGGGGGGCACAGAGTGTTTGTACGAGTGTGCGTGCCTGTGTTCTTGTCGCCAGCGGTGAAGAGCTTGGCTGGAGCACACTGAGCCAGTGTGTGCGAGCGAGGCAGATGGAGAGACGGGGACTAATAAAGCTTTTTAATAGTGCGACAGATTAATCGGAAGAAAGAATTGATTGGATAAGGAGAAACTGAGACGAAGATGAACTCGCCGCGAACTGCTTTCTTTATCCTGAAGACTAATTCGGCGTTAGATGTGAGCCTGATGAAGCTGGGCGATGACTGATTGGCTTATATTAGGTGTATAAATGTGTATTTAAATTTATGTGTTACTTTACTTTAAAGTACAAGTATTCTAAATGTGAATGCAGCTGTAAAAATTCCCGATTCAAAGGAGCAGATTTCCCACTTTCAACTGGTTTTTACATGAATACAACATGGGTGGCCATCAGCAGTTAGCACCCTAGCTTTCAGTAATGAGCTGTCTGTAAATAGTAATTATTCTAAAATAAATGTTTCCAGTTTTGCACAACAGATTTGAAGGAGGACTCTTTAAAGACCTGTTAGGAACAGGAACTCGTCTGGATCCTAACTGTCTGTAGATGTCTTTCTTCTCAGGTGTTGGCTTTAGGACATGCACCTGTTCTTACTCGATCTCAAACATCCAAGCTATAGATGGATGGATAGCTTTTTTTTGCACACGTAAACCTGAGAAATGAAGGGAAATGAGCTAGCTCGGCCCTCTCCACAGACAATAAAACACTGCAGCGCCTCGCCTTTGTGAATCTTGACACAGTGGACACATGCGATGCCACCCCCTCGCTGTGTTTTTGCTAAACTGAGCTAAATAGCTGGCAGACGAGCACCCCTGTCTCCTCGTGTAACTCGTGGGATGAAAGCCAACTACAAACGTCAGTCCATTCATTTTAATAATTTTGTGTGGCAAAAAGTAAAATACCTTCGCACTGGTGCTTCTAGTCCCCAAACAGTATCATTGCTCTCTGTGTAACAGCAAATAAGCACAGCTTTTAACCAGATTAATAATTCTTTTATTTTTTTAGTTTTCCAACCTTGAAAATAAACTATTTTTTCATTCAAGAAGATAAAAAAAAAAAATGAAACCTGTCTGTGCTGTTTTTCTTCTCTCTTTGTCTCCTCGTGTCTCTGCCATGTGCTTTGGGCTAAGAGAAAAACCACGCCATCTAGTGTCCACAGCCAGACACTCATCAATAACTGTACCACGTCATACAGAGAGAGAAATGCTTACGCTTGCTGGTCTATTTGCAGACAACCACATAATATAAACACAGGCACTAAGAATAGACAGGATGAGGACTTCTTTCCATGTGTTCGTGGAAAGAGGTTCTCTAGCATTTTTATAAGGAAGCCTGGTGGATGTTTGGTCTCTGATGGTGCTCTGCTTCTCTCCATCTTTTGTTACATGTGCTATAGGAAGAGGCCATCCCTGAGCTGGAGATAGATGTGGATGAACTGCTCGACATGCCCAGTGATGTTGAACGGGCAGCCAGGGTCAAGGTAGGACACACGTGCGCACCTGTTTCAGAGCATGAAAGATGGCTGCAAACAGCAGTTATTTCATCCTGTTTTTCCCTGTTTTGTAGGATTTGCTGGTTGACTGTTTTAAACCTACTGAGGTAAAACATAGTCCTTCTTCACTCCCCTGCTCATAAACTCCCTCTGCCTCTTCAAGTGAACATTTCTGATGTGCGTATTTGTCATTCTGAGTCCCCGCATGTGTTTCTGTCCTTGCCCTCTCCCCGTAGGACTTCGTCTCAGAGCTGCTCGACAAGATCCGAGGGATGCAGAAGCTCTCCACGCCTCAGAAGAAATGATGGCATCCTTTCTCCCTCCATCCTACATATTCCCCTCCACCTCAGCCCTCACCTCTCGTCTTCCTACCACAGCTCACGCTATTTTTTTAAATCTTTTTTTGTCTGTTTTCTTCCATTAAAGTTCATGAAATGTTGCAACTTGTTTCTGCTTCTAGTTAGACCCTCTCTTGTTGTTGCCTGGATCCAGCCCCATATGTCGCTTTTCTCTTTTGTTGTCATGTTGTTGGACTTTCTTCATAAAAACCATCAGCCAAGAAGGGGAGAAAAAAGACAAATTAAAGAGTGAATTAATTCAAAAGCGACTCATTGGTCTTAATCCAGGCATTCTCCTTCCTCCTCTTTTCCTACTCCTACCCCTCTCTCCACCTTTTTTTTTCTTTTTTTGGCTCTGCTACCCGTTCCCATCCAGCTCTACTTCCTCCCCACCCACCCCTACACCATCTTCCATCTGTCTGAGGAGGAAGAGGAGACGAGTCCCCTAATTACTGCGAGCAGAGTGACCGAGATCGAGAAGAAGAACGAGAGAGCGCAGATGCCAAAAAAGACAGCGGAAGGGTGAACGAGGAGGAGGGTTAGAGGAAGGAAGAAGCCAATCAACTCGCTTCTGTCTCACCGATCTTTACGTTGCTGTTTTTGAGGGTTTTAAAGTTGACCCAGCCGCCCATTATAATTCTTTCCATACTTCCCGGTTCAATTTGAGGGCTTCACTTTAGTTTTTTTTAATTAACTCTTTCGGGGATCAGTACAGTCTTTTGCTAGTTATCCCCCTCAATCAGAGGCATTGCTGCAGTGGTGCATTTAGAGACTGTCTTTTTTTTGTGCGCATGTGTGTTTGTGTGTTTGAGAAGTCTGCACTATGTCATTTTGAGGGGAAGAAAAATCGGAACCACAAAGAATAATTTATAGTGTATCTTTAGCACGGCAAAGAGGGGAAATTTGAAGCCTGGAAAGGGTCACCGGCTTGTTTTTGGTGGTCACGGGCTTAAAAACACTGATCCTTTGGAAGCAAGTTCTCTTTAGGCTGGATGTCAAAGTAGAAAGTTTCTTTTTCCTCAAATGCGTAGAACAGTCACGAGAGGCTCCTCAGAAGCCGCTGCACATACAAACGTATGTCTGTGTCGCTAAATGCTACGTGTGTGTTGCTACATAATGTACAGCAACATTTGTCATAGGAGTGTTTTTGGGCCTGTATATTCTGCTGTTCTGTATGACAGATTAGATTTTTAGTATAGGACTGGTTCCTGTTTCGTTTGGGGGTTGGGGGGGGGGTTCTGTTTTTGTTTCCTGGATGCATTTTTTGTCACACGGACACACACTGACAGTCCAACAAGGGGTCCCAAAACAAAGCTGCCTTTTTTTAAATCACTGCCCCTAACCCTTCCATCTCATTCTCACAATTTCTCCTTTTTTCTAAAACATTATTAGACTAAACCATTATACTTTTTTGAGGGGGGGGGGGCGTTCAGAGCAGCCACATCTCTGACATTTGTCCTCTGCCTGACATGCCAGTGGAATCACCGCTAACATTGCTCAAATCAAAGCATGCATTTTTCTTTCTCTGTCACACACACGCACACAGCTTCTCGGGGCGGAGGAAGCGGAAACGCATCGGCAAACACAGCTGCCTCTAGCACAGATGTGCACACACACAAACACCAGGCACAGTCAGAGAGAGAGGGAGACGAGGCCATAGTCCACCGCTGCCCCCCTCCATCCTCCCGGTGCAGCTACCAATCCTCTCAGAGAATAAGCCATCTGTTTCTGATCCTGGGCCAATCAGATCAGAGACCGAAGCCCATTGGTTAACAAGAGAAGCGGCGAGATTTCGCTGTGGTTCCTGTGACCGATTGCTAACACCTGCAGTGACAGCAGACCTTCGCTGTCTGCCTCTTTCTCTGGTAGAGCCAAAAGGCACATGTGTACACACATCCCCCACTTTTCTCTTTTGCCTTCCCTCATCCCATCATCCCACAGTCACCCTTCTCTCCTCCCTCCCTTTTTCCTTTCTTTTTCATTTTTTGTTTTTTTATAAAGAGATGTTGCCTTAGGTATTATTTATGTTACACAAACCAAATAAACAGGAGACATTTTTCTTTTAAAGGGTAATGCAAGCTGCTGCCATGTGTGAGCAGACCTGCAGTGTGTGGGGAAAAATCTTGAATCTTCTGTTGGTCCTTATATACTCTTTCTTCTTTTTCTGGAAAACAAACTGAGATTCTGTTTTTTGATTTGTTGTTTTTTTTTTTAAAGAAGTGAGTGTTTAATACTTAGGCCTTGATACAGTGATTTTTGTTTAGGTAAAAGATGTTCTTTGCATTTACCATTTGAATACTGCTCTGTTTCTATCGTGATCATGACACTTCTTGACACCCGGCCTTGGATTAACACACAGTTGTTGAAAAAAAAGAAAAAATCCACTCAGATGCATTTTGGTGCGATTGCTTTTGCCTTCCCTGCTGGGACATTTTTGATCGGTCAGATTTTACCAGGCAAGTCCAATCAGTAGCTGAAATTTGAGTGGATTTTCATTGCTAAATCCAGGTTTGGATTATTATACCTTTGTAGACTGTTATTGATAAGTCTGTTTTGTTTTTTTTTACTGTTGGGGAAAATTGCAAAAAAACCCATATATATACTGATTATTTTCATTGAGGCTAAATACAAGAGCTAAACCATGCCATTTGGAGGAGTGGTGTTCTTTAGATTTTTTTTTTTTTTAAGACAATGATTAGACCAACAAACCAACCAACAAATGTAGCAATATCAACAACAGGTCTTGTTTTTGCCCAATTTTGTTACACTTTTATGCAACTTTAATAAAAACATGTAAAATGGACATTTTTCTCTGTGTGGTATTTTATTATAGTACTTGGTACTGTTTGTTAATCCTTCTTCTAGAGCCCTTCTGCCTCACTTTGATGCCATCTTGTGGTTACTCGGTATAACAGCTACATCGTCCACCTGCTGAGAAGGTGAGGATGTCTGGGGATACCTGCAGGAACACCATCATACTTGGAGGATGGTTAATATAAGTTAAGTGAACGAGTGCATCATGCCATTCATAACTTTTCACCAAAGGTTCAGGGAACAACGAGAGCAATGAACAGAACAGGATAAAAATTTGATGTTTTAAACATTGCAAGGACGTTATACGTTTAGTTCACGGCTCCAACATTACCCCACCAGCAAAAAAAAGGAGAACTTTGGGGAAGAAATTGGGATCCTTCTCCTATGTATGGGGTTTAATTACACCATCACACCCCTGAATTACAGTGTCTTACAAATGCAAACCCAGCCTATTTGACCACACTACCATAATTAAGTATAGGGGTGCCAGAGCAGCTGCACAGTGCTGGCAGTGGAAGAGCAATTGAAAAAGAATAACAAATGGATCGTACAGTACTGCGCCCTGTACACACTATGCTAAGCTACATGTCTATAAGTATTTTATAATTAAATATTTGTCTTAGATCTCGGACTTTAAATTGTATTATCAGATCTGCGCCTCGTGAATGAAAATAAGTTCAATTATAAACCACATTTTTAGAATCATATATGTAAAATTTTGATTATTTTTTTTATTTTGTTTTATATTTTAAAAAGCAATTTTCTCCAGTTATAGCATTAGGTTTTTATATTATATTATATTATATTATATTATATCATATTATATTATATTGTATTATATTATATTATATTAAAGCAAAGTCTTAGGTCAAACAGCTCCAAATCCTTGTTGCAAACAACAGGTATACTGAATTCTATAGTATTCATGAAGAAATATGTTTGTCTTCCTTAAGTGTCCTCTTTAAATAATTACATCTATCTTCATGAAGTTGTACCAAAACACCTTATATCACCGAGACAATGTGTTTCTCACTATTATACGCACTCGCAGTGGGTTATAAGCCATCTTTCTCGCCCAAAGATAAACATTTCTTCATTTTGTGAATAATAAGGAAGACAAACTGGATTATAATTGGCTTACTGGATCTGGTTGCGTATTTCTGATTGGACAAGAGACCTTCGGGTTGATCCCTGCTATTGGACAGTTTAGTGCTCGGTCTCCGCGCTCATTGGCTGAACTTCCGGGCTTCAGAGTCCGGCAAAGTGTGGAACTAAAGAAGACTGGGACGAAGAGGAAGTACTTTTTAAAATGGAAATACAGTAAATCATACTTGAACTTTTCGCAGCGGAACAACAGGACGCGGTGAGCGAGCTTTTCTCTTGACTGTCACATTTATGGAAAGAAGGGTTATTTGTTTACAAACAGCATCGCCTGCATCTGTGGACGGATAACGTTATTTGTTAATCCGTACGCTGTAGGAAGGTAGGGTCAGTATGGAAGCCCCTCCGGCGATGCTTCACTGAGTTTGATGGTTGTTTTTCTTCTACGAACCGGCACACACTCTAAGAGAAAACACTTGGCCATTAAATAAGATGAGTATTCGGACAATGTGATGAACAGGCAGTCATTCCGTCGCTGCGGGGTTTCAATTGTTAGCTAGTGTTGCACTTGACTTGTCCGTGGTGTAGTTCCCGCTAATTTTAAAAGAAAATGCAACAAAGGCGTCTCTGTTATTTTGAGGGGAATTACAATTAATTTCGCGTTCAATACAATAGGTTTCAGGCTAATTTGGGCATTTTATTTTACTCTATGCACCGCCGTATCTGTTATAACGTACACGGTTTTACTTTGACATCCCGGAAGCTAAAAGATAAAGTTAGACCGATTGAGATGGGACTTCCGGTAAGGTAACAAATAAGACCCCCATTAATTGGTGAAGCCAAATTGTGGAGCAACTTTAAAGTGATATTTCAGTTATAAACTTTTTTCTGAAGGTGTGTTTTATGAGGGATAAGCAAGACTGCGTTATTTTAGCTTGTTGTTGCCTGTATGTCTGTGAGGCCGGTCATGTCATTTCCGGTGTTGTGTTGTGTTTTTTGCAGTTCACTTGCAGGTTATGGAGGCCATACAGTAGCTCGGGGGTCCCACGTCCTCAGTCTGCTGTTAAACCTTATTCCACTCCGTCTACTGAGTAAGCAAAATTTCACTGTTATTAACCCACGGGCAGGTCTTAGTTTTAACAGCACAATGTTTTATGTGTTTTATTTTTTACAGACTGTAAAATATGAAATCTGACCCCTGACAATTTATGTTATTTTCAGATGTATTCGTTGTTGTAAACATCCCAGTCAGTGTTTTATATTTTTGACTTTAATGTTGTTGGGACATTAATTGTGTGCTTATGCAGCTTTTTACATATAATTTAGAATATAATTGAATTGTCCACCATATTTTCTGGACAAAAAAATGTTTTTGAAGTATGATTCTTTATAAAGTCTATATTTAGGATGTGCCCTTTGGAGTTGTGTGTAGCGTAAGTCAAGAATAATTCAAACACTGATGTCAGTGAAATAAAGTTTAGCAGACACTTTGGTAATATATCATTATTACTATTTTTATTATTATTATTTACTTATTTATACAACTTTTTTTAGAAAAATTATATATGCACCCAACAAGTAAGACTTAGCTTACATGAAGCATAATTTTCTGGGTTAAATTGCAGTACTTGTAAACGAGCTGGTATTTATAGTGGCTTTCAGCTCAATTAATTTTCTACTGCATGTCTCATTCATCCAATCACACACACACATTCATACAGTACTTTTCTCTAGCGACTTTCCAATTGGTAGACAACCCGCTCTGCCACCTGAGCCACAGCTGCCCCCATCTACCTGAATGTTTGTTTGTTATGCCGCTTAACACTGACCTATGAATTATTCAAGAAAATTAACCTAACTCAGTTGATGAACCAGTGGTGTGTCTACACATAACAGGAAGCAGGCAAATTTGAATTTTGTTTTGGCTCAAACTGCCTTTATCTTCGAAAGAGGTACAACACCGAGTATGCAGCTGTCTATAAAGCACAGTGGAAATGCAAACACAAAAAGTAGCTTCAGATTTTCAACATTATCCCAATTTTAAAAAATGTAGCTAAAAGACCTCCAACAAAGCACAATATGCAAGAAAACTGTTCCAGCTAAATGTAGAAATAACAGACTTGTTTCATCACTTGAGGCAAAAACACATCATCGAGTACACCCAGGCTACAAAGGAGGAGATACTAGCAGCTGGTGGTGTGTGACCCAAATGTAAGCAAATGACTCCACCGAGCGCAGCTGGAGCACT